>NW_021633220.1:0-66189 GCF_004799145.2 Neltuma alba
ATCGCTAGCTTGGGCGACGGTGGAATTCCCTAAGCCTTGGATTTCGCTTTCGGGTCCACATTGGAATAACCCACACGATCGACGTCCATAGCCTGGCCAGCCCCAGACATTCTTATATGCCTTCGATTTTGTAGAAAGAAACTCCCAATGGATTTTGAGCTTAAACTAAATTCAAATGCAGCTAGGTGAACTCAGTAGGGTCAAAATGTACAGGTCACAATAACATGACCTCCGATAGACACCTGACTAGTTTTACTACACCTTCGTGTTCAATTATATCCAGAATATCAATAGAAAAATCCTGCTGGGATAGCGATTGAACTGAAGGCCAAATATCGTCACGACGAAGAATTTACCCTGAAACCGAAACTTACAACTGGGGACAGTTTTAACTTCCGCTTCAATCAATATCAGTAAATTGAAGAACAGCGTTGTGTGTACTGGTCCCCAATGAGCCAATTAAACTAGCTTTCTCTTCTTCCTCGACAATTATGGAAGCACAAAGGAAGAAACTTTGACATTGTCCTCCAGAATCAAAGACCTTTCTTAACGTTAATTGTCAAGCACAGTCCTGAATTTGACGGGGTTTTCCACAACAAAGACGGGTGGAGAGAAAAGGGGGAAGGGTAGGGAAGGAAGAAGACAGGATCTTATTGGATATTCTTCCACACAAGTGCAAACATCTGACCTTGAATCCGTTCCCCCATACAGTTGAATGTGATGGTTTTGCCGCTTCCTGTGTACCCCAACGATGGATTTACCGAACCATCACCATATTAAAATGATGCGAGATGTGGGTTGGGTTGGATGGGCTTGAAGTTGAAGGCCTGGACACCTTATATAGCTCCACCGTTCTAGAATTAAAAACCGAGTAAGCCTGTCAGCCGGTGACACAGTGGTTGAAGACTTTTCGTTTCAGTCAAGTTTGGTGATTGGTATATTAGTTTTCAATTAGGAATGTGATAATTTCAAAATCTTCATTGAATCTTGGTCAAAATAAAATAGGAAATTCTCAGCGTATGGTAAATGCAAGAGCAGTGTTTTGATTTACTTTCTTATTTTATTTGGATGTAGTGTGTAGTTTTTATCTGAAATAATTAAAACTTATCATTAACTAAATCGTTATGATTAAAAATAAATTGATTTATCCATTGGCTGAATGAATATTAATTGATTTAATATATTTATTTCTTATTTTTATTAGAATTAAAAGTTAAATTTTTAGTTTAGAGTTGTTGTGAAGAGGATTGGATAAATATTAAATAATTTGTATGATAAATATCTAAATTACACGAATAATGTAAATACATTGACGATTATTTAAAAATATATGTTACAAGTAATTTACTTAATCATCATTTAAAGTGATGAAAAGATCACTTTTTAAATTTAAAAAATTTTATAGAATAATTTAATAAAATCTAAACGACTGTTGAAGCAAAGAATAAACGTATGAAATGTTTAGATAAAATTAAAAATTTCAATTATATTTTACATTTGAAATATGTCATATTTTAAATATAACACCCACTAGGTGCCTTTTTTTCATTTAATGTGGTCTAATAAATTATATTATTTTGATGAAAGACATAAAATTAAATCTGTAGAGTGATTTTTCTTGGCCAGTTTATTACAGAGATTAGAGAGGACTCCGGTTAATTCGTTTGCTTCAGTTCCTAGATAATGAAAGGATGGCCTTATTTGAATTTTGAACCGCTGAACATAGCAGCAGCCCATAAAAGAAAGTGACTCGCAACAACATCAGTAAGTACATTATAAAAATATTATATTTGTTTTAATAATACTTTATTAAAATATTAAAATTTTAATATTTAATACTCTTCCGATTTTAAATATAGAGACCTTTATACACCACTAGCATAAAGTCTTATATTTAGGACAGGAGAAGTAAACTTAGATACTATTGTTATTTACAAATCTTTACGCACAACTTACAAGTCGATTTTTAAAATTTAGAAATCCTCCAAAATTTTATTGACTCCTAAATTTTGAGTTTTGTGTATATTTTTTTTTTTTTTTTTTATTTCTCCATCCGGTATCCCAGGGCAATAGACATTTTTCAGCCGTGACAGCGGCCCCAGACTAATCCGGATCGAAGGCTTGCAAGGAACCTTTCGGTCGGCGCCCTCTGGCCCCTCAGGGTGCTGCGTTCCCACGACTCGAACACTCGAGACCCGTGGTTAAGTTAGGACAGCCCCAGCCAGCTGACCTAACCCCTCGGGTTGTGTATATAGTATTTTTAAAACTTTAAGTTGTGCGAATAAATATTTTTGCCACATTGTTCAATTAAAAAATTAAAAAAATATATAAATGAATGACAGGATATTTTTGCATAAATAAAACAGCTTAAAGGATTATTATTCTCAAGTTTAGAAAATAGAAAGACTATTTACACAAAATCCAAAATTTAACATTGTTATGATAAATTAGCTTTTTTTCCCCCTCTCAACTTGATTTAATTTTCAAAACATGCCACACAGTAAATGATTAGTTTTCCAAATGTTAGGTGGAATTATGGCATCAAAGTATATGCCTCTCTTTTCTTTGTACCTTCATTTAAATCCTGCATGCTAGGGCTCAATTACAGATGGCTAAATTAGAGAATGACTTTGTCAATAAAAATATATCGAGTATATATTTTTTAGATCACATTCAAATGTTGTCAAAACTTGTCCAATTCAAGAGTCTCCAACATTACATCACCGTTGGTAAAGTTTACTCTTTTGATGATATTTTATATTTACGTTCAGTATGTTTTACATAGACTAAAAAAAATTTAAACTTTGTTAACTCTCATTTAAAATTTATCAATTTTTTAAATTCTTTTGTTTAATATATATATTATACTTTATGTAAAAAAGTCAACACAATAATAAATTAGAAGTAAATTGTACATTTATACGAAAAAAATTTTTATTATCGTATAAATAAAACCAAAAAATCCCCTCTCTATCCTATAAATAAGACAAAACAGTAGTAAACTACTATTATTGCATGTGTTTTGTAGTATAGTACTACAAACACGCTACATATTAATTATTTATATTTTTTTTTTTGTGAAAATATTAATCTATACATTTGAACTACACACATATATGTATAAATATATTTATATAGTCTGACAAAAATAAACTACATGCACATAAAGCAGGGGAATTGATGGCTGTGGAAGGAAGGAGGGAGCCGAGGAAGCGGGAGCAAAGTTAGTGGAAGAGGACCTAAAGTATAGTTCAACGACGTTGACCGAAGAGCATGGACCAGCCACGTGGCACGCGTTGACCAGGCCTTTCTTTGTCTTCCCCAGAGCCACAATGAAATGAAATTTTTTGTTTTTACCCGAAGGAAACGAATCCACCTTCAACTCCGTAACACAGACATGGGGCACAAAGACAAAGAGAAATCCAAAGACAAGAAGGACAAGCGTCGCCAAGAGATTTCCCTTCTCCGAACCATCCCTTATTCTGATCACCAGAGGTTCTTCTCTTCTCTTCTCTTCTCTTTTGAACATACCCGACAGTTATTGCGGTTATTACAGTTTATAAATCATAGTTCAGTTTTTAACAAAAAGAGAGGATTCGCAGGTGGTGGTCCAAGGAGACGGTTGCTGTGGTTACGGGAGGAAACAGAGGAATCGGGTTTGAGATCTCCAGACAGCTTGCTGGCCATGGATTGACCGTTATACTCACATCCAGAGACGCAAGTGTGGGCGTTGAATCCACCAAGGTTTGGCAAAAGGTGGCCTTGACGTCGACTGTCACCAGCTTGACAATTAGACTCCGCATCCATCAGCAATTTTTCTGAGTGGTTGAAAGAAAAATATGGCGGTCTGGATATTCTGGTCAGTTTTAGTTTCAAACTTCAAACTTTGTCCTTCTACTACCTAACAGTTCAAACCGTCAAGATTGGTATTATGATCATTTTTATGTGTGCATCAGATAAACAATGCTGGTATTAACTTCAACTTTGGATCTGATAACTCTGTTGAGAATGCCCGAATCGTTTGTGAGACAAACTATTTCGGCACCAAGAGAATGATTGAAGCTATGATCCCATTGATGAAGCCTTCTTCTCACTGTGCTCGCATTGTCAATGTCAGCACTCGTCTCAGTCGACTAAGTAGCAAGCGAAATGTAAGCAACTAACTCTTTATTTTCGCTTGCGCGCGCGCGCACATATATATACCGTATAGCAATGAATGTATCTTCTAGTTCTAAATATAAGACCCATTTTATAGTGTAAATTACATTACAAAATAGGTCTTATATTTAATACCGGAGGAATATTATGTACAAGTGATTGATTGTTTTTCCCCCTTTAAAGTTCTACTATACCACCCTCTCCTGTTGATTAATCTATGACCTTTTGGTTTTTACTTCTCTTCCATACATGAAAATAATCAATAACATACATATGGAATCCTACAATATGAGGATAACAATGGAAGATTTAATTAAATACTTGCCATGTTAGAGGATCTAAAGCTGTAATTCTCAAAAATTATGAATAATTGACATTAAAAATCATTGTTAGTAGAAAAGAATATCAGAACTTTTTTAATTATGAGGTAGGCATAATGATGACAACTAGAAAGGGTCATCACCAATCAAAAAACCCCCAACAGTAGTGAATTAGATTTTCATTTGTACCGCTCTCACTCAGTCTGCCATCTTGTCAATAACCTTTCATCAAGATAATAAATAACGAAATAGACTGAATATGAACCTTAACTTCAATTGGTTAACAAGCCACACATTCAGGATATTTTAATTGGATAACCAAAACATTATGATATAATATAAAATAATAATTAATATATGTAACACTCATCTCTTCCCTCTCCATTAACAATCTACATCTTCATATCCTTTCCTTTCATTGGAATAGTAAATACACGAAAGTGACTCAATATCAGAAGCATTCTTAGTCCTCTACAGATGTTGTTATTTTGGCTGTGAAACTGATTTATGGATTGAGTGAGTGGCAGAAACTGGAGAATGAAGAAGTGAAGGCACAACTAAGCGATGTGGACAACCTGACAGAGGAAATGATAGATGAGATGGTAAACAAATTTCTGCAGCAAGCAGAGGATGGGACATGGAAGGAAGGAGGATGGCCTCCATCACACACAGACTACACAGTATCGAAGCTGGCTGTGAATGCCTACACAAGGTTCATGGCAAAGAGCTATCAGAGAGGCCAGATGGTGAAAATATACATAAACTGTTATTGTCCAGGTTGGGTGAAGACTGCTCTCACGGGCTATGCAGGGACCATCACAGTTGAGGAAGGTGCCGATACTGGAGTATGGCTTTCCCTTCTCCCTGATCAAGCTATTACTGGAAAGTTCTTTGCAGAGAGAAGAGAGATCAAGTTTTGAGAAGCTTATATTAGTTATAGAGCTTCAATTAATATTGCCGCCACATTTAGTTGCTGCAGAAGGAAAGCTCGATCAGAAATCTGGTTAGTGAATGGGAAGCGACTTGTTCATGTTATTTGCACTGAGATGAAAATGATAGAAACTAGAATGGACCTGATGAAAGTATTGATGTGATATTTAAGCACTTAAATGATCGTGGGTTCAGAACATGTTTGATGATTTAAGCATAAGTTAGCTGGCCAGCAGTTTTTCATTTTCTGGCTTTATGCATCATGTTTACACTTTTATTTATTTATGTATTTATTTTGTTTTCCAGAGTATTTCCTTCTTTTGTATCTGTGATGTTTCATTGTAGTTCAAAGAAAGGACCGATATATTTATAAACGCATTTTATTAACAACACCTTGTAGCTAAGTGGAATGTAAATTCATCAGAGTCACAGTGCGTTCTAAATTTTGTGTGACTATAATTGGAAGATAGTGCCGTGGCTAAGTGAATTTTTGAGGTACATAACTTTTTGTTATATCTATTGCCATCCTTCACCTTCATTATAGAGGAGGGGACGATTATAGGTAAAGGGGTAATGGTGAGCTTTTGCCGTACTTTCCTCTTTTTATACTTTATAATCCAATTGGTTTTTGAATCACATGTCGGGAGAATGAGGTTATAGATCAAAACAAGTACATCAATGAATAATTAATGCCTTGTTAAATACTCCTTTAGTTCTTAAAGTAAGGCCTCATTAACTAATCGAGATGAAGATAGTTAGGATGTTAGTTAACTTAGTTAATATGATATATTTTTTCTAAAAAACCTCCAAACATCTTCCTTAGTTATATATTTTAGAAAATATTAATAAGGTTAATTTGAGAAAAAAAAATTAATAAATATGTGAAAACTCTTTCATATAAACTAATATCAACTCTTTAATTAGGTTTTTACATTAAGAACCCAAGAGTTTTTTTAATTAATATAGAGTGATAAATGAGAGGTGCAATTAGAAAAAATATTAACACCTTGTTAAAAAATTTAAATTTATAACAATTTTCAAAAACTACACATACATGTAAAATAAAAGGGATTTTGGAATAGAAGAAGTAACGGTATTGACTAGAATTAATATATTATTTTATCCAAAATTTGTTTAATTATTTGTGAAAAAAATGTAGACTAATTTTTTTAAAGTATCTGTTTTAATTATTATTTGTATAGGAAACACCCTATTGATCAATAGAAATAATTTGAAAAAAAAAAGGTGCAAATTTGTTTTGAAAGTTTTTATTTAAGAGTACTAGATATTTGAAATTTTTTTTAGTACAAACTTGTCTTAAAATTTTAAAACTGTAGTAATTTTGTCATTTACCATCAAAAAACTATCATTGATAATTAACAAATTTGCATTTTGACTCAAAAATAAATTAAGGCTTTATATTTTGATTTTTTTGTCTACTTCTCCTTTAAGTAGGAATGACCAGTAAACAAGGGAAAATTACAATCAGCTTCTAAAGATGTGATTTAATTACCTCAAAACTTATTAAGAAGTGAAAAGTAAACAATGAACAAGTTATCTCTTGTCATTAAGCTTTTAATAATTAAATTTTTTTTCGTCTTCTAATAAACAATTAATAATTGATTCCATTTTACACGTATGCATAAGAGCGACGTGTTTGTTTTTCATCCTCCCCCACCCAAAAGGGCAAAAGCTGCGATTCACTGTGTGACGAACTAGCGGACTCAGACGAAATCGCTCGACCTCCTATCTCTTATCCTCTCCGATTTTCACCAGTCTCTTCGGTAAATTTCGTTCTTTTTTCGGCCGGGGGGCTTCAAATTCTCGGAAGGCGAGAATGGCGTCTACAGCAGAAGCCATCTCTTTCTCAGCGTTACTCCTGCTCCTTTCGACCTCATTACACTTCCCTTCCCTGGCAGCGACGAACCCGACAGAGGATCCGACTCCGGCTGCTTGGCCTCTTCAATTCCACTCGGTTCTGTTCATGAACAGCACCGGAAAACTCCAGAAAGTGGACCTCTGGTACGACTGGCCCAACGGTCGCAACTTCAACATCATCCAGAATCAGCTGGGAGAGCTCTTATACGACCTCGAATGGGACAACGGTACCTCCTACATCTACACTCTCGACCCTTCCAATCAGAAATGTAGGGTTTTACATTTCCCCGTCGGGATTCTCCGCCCTAATTGGCTCGACGGCGCCACCTACCTGGGCCAGCACCACGTCGATAACTTCCTCTGCAATTTGTGGGAGAAAGTTGACTTTATCTGGTACTACGAGGACGTCCTCACACGCAGACCTGTCAAGTGGATCTTCTACACAGGTACTGTGCCGTTCCTTCCACAATTCCTCGGACATTTGACATCGAAATTAAGCTTGCTATCCACCCAATGTATTAATTTAATATTACAAATATGAATTTATAAAACGATTATATATATATATAGAAAGAAGATGAGTTGATTTGGAATGGGATTATGAGATTTTCTTATATGCGAGAGTGCAGGAATGATTGCTCATGTGATAACATTTGAGGTTGGAGCAGTGCTTGAGGATGAGAAGTGGCAGGCTCCTCCGTATTGCTTTACGGAGGCTGAAGCAAATGATCGTCCTCCGTTAGAAGCTTCTGAAGATGGTGGTTCCCTTGGCAAGTTGATGAGAGAAACATCTAATGCTTTTGATGCTATGTGATTATGAAACTACTACGTCAAATTAGCAATGAAAGCTTTTCTTATATTTTGTTTTGGTCAAGTCGTTGAGCATTGGGAAAGATATATTGCATATGTTAATTTTGAAATTTCAATTGAATAAATAAAAATTTTAGCACAAGAAAGATTCTAATAACACAACTAAAACAAAATTAAGGGTTTCACGGAGGGTTATATAATAACAACAACAACTCTTATTTCACTAAAGCATGAGTCTATAATTAAATTTTTTTTATAGACTTTTAACTAAAAAGTCACATTCCACTGTTATAGTTTGGAGAAAATATTCAATATTGTGTTTTTGCATCAATACTTGTGCTTACAACATTGGAAAATGAAGAGAAGGAACAAAAAGGAGGCAAGGAAAGTTG
This sequence comes from Neltuma alba, assembly GCF_004799145.2. NCBI lineage: Eukaryota > Viridiplantae > Streptophyta > Magnoliopsida > Fabales > Fabaceae > Neltuma > Neltuma alba. The sequence goes on from NW_021633220.1 coordinate 8,489, forward strand.
AGGGAGAAATAATAAGAAGTGGGAATCCAGAGTGCAGGATTCAGACATCGAAGGAACTACAAGTATGGAACCAAAAAGGTCTCAAGACTGGGAGTTCAAATAGAAGTATAAACCAGCAAGGGCCACAATTCCCACCACTACCGCAATAGGGAGTGCCTTCCTGTGCACAGAGACATTACATTGTTACTACACATCCATCTTTAATGCTATGCATGAAAATCATGTATACAAGACTTGGGTTTTATTCTTACCCGACAGCTTCATCTCTCTGAAGTTCAGCTTTCCTTGCCTTTCTCACATCTGTTTTATTTGCATCCTTCGTCACTGCGGGTGCATATGGCTTAAACCTTCGTTTTGGAGCACCGCACACTGCACATTTCAATTCAACAACTCAATTCACAATCAAACCTTCACTCCTAACACCCCAACCATTTTCACCTCAATTTTCAGCATCTATCTCCTAGAAAAATATAGATGTAAACATGATGCTATGTATTGATCTGAAAACCAAACCGTTTGGAATGAATTATAGTAGCTTTTCAATCATGATTTACCAAATACAAGAAAGCATGTGAGAGGAATTTGGGAAGCGTGCTAATAAGTAATTCCAAACGTGATTTTTGAATAATTTTCAATAACAAGTGCAAGACAAAAGCATGTCGACCATTCCCATCATGATAGACTAGAAATCTGTGGATGTGGCTGCTTCACTGTTTCCCCTTCAGAATGGAGAACAAACAGAGATTGTTCACGAACATGATAAAATTACATGCTCTGGCTCGAAAATTGACCAAAATTTAGGAAGGAAGTTCTTAAAAGGGAAAGAGAAAAAATCTGTATATCAGCAGTGGGAGTGAAGTAATTAATTACCGCGGCAGAAGTAATTATCAGGCAATTTCTCAAAAGGAGTTCGCTCGTTGTAAACATAGCTGCATCAACAAAATGGAGAAGCATGAAATTACCACATATAAACTACTATTCCAGTGATCATAATGATGATGCATATGGGACAATGAAAATGAGGGAAAAGATGAGAGGAAACCCGCAATCACGACAGATATAAGCCTGCTTGGAAGCGACGCGCATGGAAATCCTGGGAGTTGCAGAAACAAGATTGCGATGATTGGGAAGAAGCAGGAGATTAACAGAGCCACAGAAGAAGGATGATTTGAGAGCAAAAGACTCGGACGGCGGCCGAAGGCCAGCATTGGTGGGGGAGGCTAATGAAGGAGAAGAAGAAGAAAGGGATTTGGGAGTGTGAAAGGTGGGTGCGGGAACCTGCACGTGCAGGGCCATTTTGGGTTGGAGTTAGGTCTGTATCACAGATACAGAACAGTGATGGAAGAAGAAGGGAAAAAAGAGATGATCAAGAAGATAAGAGAATGGCTCTGAAGCCTACGTGGAAAGCGTGGCATTCACACTCCCACACACACATACACAGACCCTTTTACCCTCACTTTCTATCTCTTCCTTTTTTTTCCTCATGAGGGACGATCTTTGGATTGTACGTTTTTTTTTTCTTTTTTTTTCTTTTTTTTTTAATTTTCAAAGGGAGGAACCATCTTGTTCACGCGGCTGTGTGAAGCCCCTGTTTGAATTAGTGTTTAAAATTATTTATAAGTATATTTTATATAAGTTAAGAAAAAATTTCTCTTATATACTTATATCATATTTTATAAATTACAATTAAAAAATTACTTATAAGTCATTTTAAACTGCTCTAAATAAAATTACCCATGGGTATAATTTACAAGTACTGTGCAAATGTTTGGGCGAAAGGAAAAATATGTTGCAAATGGATGCTGGCCAAAACGATGTTAATGACCACTTTCCTAATCAAATTTTTACTAATTTTAAGTTTTAAGACAAATTAATTATTCAAGATTAAAAAAGAAAAAATTAATTATTGAAATAAATTTGAAAAATCATAAGAAGTTCCAACTTATTCCAATATTTGACCTTGTTTAAAGAAGATCGAATTCTATGTATTTAACTCAATTCCTGTTGGTTGAAATGAGTAATAATTAATTCTTTTCTAATCCCAAATATAACACCTTTATACATACTAGTATGAGAGTCTTATATTTAGAATCGGAAAAGTACCACATTTTGTCCTTGATATAATAAACTAGTTAGGAAATATATTCAATCCTATATGATTGTAACAAATATCCATTTTATTTCCTGTATTTTTTTCAAAATATCCATATTAATTGTAAAAGGTTCAAACATTCAATACACATGATTAAAGAGAATAATTTAAAAACCCCAACACATATTTGTAACAAATAACCAACTCAACTAATTTTTTTGATATCTCCAAATTAGCTATCTAATATTTATAGCAATGATTACCTTTAGTATAGGTTAACATATATTTATCTATTTGACCATGATCCACCACAGAAATTCTCCTATTTAGGGAATTAGGAGTTTCCAAGGTCATTAATAATTCAATTTGCTCTTAGACATCATAAAAAGCACAAAAAATAATTTAATAATATAGTCGGTCTGGCCTTATTTATAAGTTACAAGCAACTTTTGTCTTTCATACGAGTCATTTTAGAAAATCAATAAATCATTAAATCATTAAAGATTTTTTCCCCCGAATTGGCTTTTCATAGAACACTTTTCTCCCATTATTCGACACAAACCAAATATGCTACTCTACACCATTTTGAATTTAGGGTTATGGTGATCATACAGAAAAGAAGAGCAGGCTAAACAGTGATGAATTCTCTAGCCTTTTTCTGCAGGCATTCAAGAACATTGTCAAAACATTTTGTGAAAGAATCCAGCACCTCAGTTTCTAATTGCGATCCAACACCACTCCAATTAATTCCCAATTTCTCTATTGCGTTGTATATGCGCTGGGCCTCTGATACTTCTGCGTCTAGGGTTCTTGAAACAATACCATGGTCCATGAATGCTTTTAGAGCTTGCTCTGGTATGGTTGAAATCTGCACAGACAGCAAACAATGACAAGACAGTGATATTTCAGTCAACTTCCACGTGAATGGTCAACTTTCTCTTACAATCAATCCAAATTAGTTATGATTCTTGCATACTTCCATTGCAAATATAGAAAAATTCCTAGGCAGATGATTCATTTAAAAAACGTTTTGTATAACAAGTCAACCAAGAAAAAGCATGTAACCATGTTGAAATTCTGCCGAAAAGTGTAACCATTAGAGGATCCCGTTGGCATGCTACAATTTGGATATTTTTGTTGTTTGCAAATACAAAGCATCCTGATGAAAATTAAGGCAATATGGGATGTTTAAGTCTTCCATTGAGTCATATAAAACGCCCGGCCTCAATGTGATATTTGAATAGGTTAGCTTTCCTACTTCAATAACTATCCATTAAAAAAAAAAAAAAGTTGTGAACCAAAGTTTAGATGAACTGAATTTTAGGAACTCATCAAGATCAAGATAAGCCTCAAGACTATAAACACTTATTGAGGTACATACAGATTACCTACCAATAAGGTCCACATGTTAAAAATGGAATTCCAATCCATATCTTTACATCGTATGAGTTGTATTCTTACTAATTAGACCAACTTTCATAGGCTTTCACTTAGATACTCATCACATTTAGAGAGAGAGAGAGAGAGAGAGAGAGAGATTATAAAAGAAGACGAGTGTAGATATAAGTGAACTGAATACAAAGTCATACTTTTGTGCGTCACTGTTCTCTTCAACGGCATGATTGTATGATTATAGAGGATCTAATTTATATATTTCAATTTAGATTATTTGCAATTACACGAGTAACTCCATTTGTTACGTTGAAGAATTGCAAGTCTCACACAATCAATTCTATTATGTTACTCTAAAGTACATGATTTTATATGACTATAAAAGATTTAATTTGGAAAACACACACACAATCAATTCTATTGTGCATACTTTAGAAATTCGTCAATGGAGGCAGTAGAAAAGCAAGTGAGATAGCTCACCGTATCTGGTCCAATAAGAGAAGCAACATATAAGGTGTCGGGGTAAGTAGGATTTTTCACATTTGTCGAGGCCCACATCAGCCTCTGCTTTTTGGCACCTCTCTTCTCCAGACGCGCCCATCTTGGACCAGAAAACTTCTTCAGGTAAATCTGGTAAGCTAAAACTGCTTGAGCTACTGCGGCCTAAACAATTTTTAAAACTTGTCAGGGAAAAAGAAGCCAATATTAAAGAGGACAAACACTTGGATTTCCTTCCACTAATTTGATAGGTGCTCCATACCTTCCCTCTCAGGCGTAGAGCCTCATCAGTACCAATCTCTGTAAGTTTCTTGTCAATTACAGTATCTACTCTACTGATGTAGAAAGCTGCCGCACTTTGAACCATGGAAAGATCAGTCATGGAAGAAGCTTCAAGCCCATCTAAGTAAGCATCAATCACTGCTTCGTATCTAGAGAGACAGAATATGAGCTGTTCAAACACAGACCACAGTCATTTTTGTAGCTAGAGAGGATCAAAGTTTCATTACAGGACAATGCACATGAACACTTACAGTGACATTTACACTTATCCCCTGAGAAATGACCTCCTTTATGGAAGGAAGGGATTCTTCAGTTGCTGGAATCTTTATATACACATTAGGGCATCCAACCTTTTTATGGAGCCATTTTGCCTGCTCAATTGTTCCTTTTGTATCATCAGCAAGCTTGGGCGAGACTTCAACAGACACGTACCCATCTTCCCCTTCTTGTTCATCGTAGATAGGCTCCAAGAGCTTGCAGGTATCTTGTATGTCCTTCACAAACCAATTCCAGTAGGCATTTTCTACATCTTTCCCTGACTTAACTAGTTCCCTTTTTGAACACAAATCAAATAAATAATACTACTAAGCAGAAATACACAAGACAGAGAAAAGAGAATACAGCATGAATATTTAACGTGATTTGATTAATTGACTCCTCAAATAGACTTGAATTTTCTTTACCCCATATAAGTTTACGATTCCTATGATTTTTTTAGCAAGAAAATTGCAAACCTCTCTTTATACAAAGGTGAAGAAGAAAAATTTGCCAAATATGGATACAATTATGAATGAAAAAATTATAAAACACTATTAACAAGTCACAATTTTCCAAAACTCTTGTCACAGCTATGCCAATCATATGCTTAAAAACCAACCACTCATCTATTTTCTCAATCTCTTAATTGATGTAGGACCAAGAGAAATAGTATTCAAACAAATGAGTCCCTTATTCAAAGTTCTAAACACCCTTATATTATCCTAAAATCAAACTCCATTGTTAAACTTTTGGGTCTCTCCCCCTTATACGGGAGTCAAAATAGTCCCAATAACGTTATAGTTAGTGTTAGGCTATCCATAAACCCATTAAGCCATAGACCGCAATTTCGACCTGACTTTATAACTAATTACTCTATTTGGCACTTTTTAGCACCTTCTTGCACATGCAATTTTGCCTTACCCTGATAGCAATTCTTGCAATGGTACAAGTACGAAAGAAATTACCTCAATTGGTCGTTGTAAGCATTGGATGACGATATGGCTTTGTCGAAAATCTGCATATTTGAGCACCAAACTATAATAAAAATCCTACTTTGTCACACAGAAATTGGACAAAAACAATACATTCTCAGATAAAGATAGCACTTAATGAAGTGACAACACTAATTACCGCAGGATTGCTGGTGACACCTCTGACTCCTCTTGCAATCCATGGAAGCAAATCTGTAACGGGACGGCAAAGATTATCATAATACGGGCTCTGCTTTTGCTTCTCGTAGAGATCATGCAAAATCGTTCTCTTGGCGCTGGCCCCATTTTTACCATCCATTTTTACCCCCCAACACTTAAAACTGCGATTGTGAAACAGCACAAAACACGAACGAGAACAGAGAAAAGAAAAAATTTGAAAACGCGAATTTCCAGAAAGATTTGGAGCGAGGCGAAGAAAATCAAAGAACTAACTTAAAGGGTCTAGTGTTCACCCAACTTCGCTGACCACCCGAACTTGAATAAGGGGAGACATTGAATCTAACAGTGAAAGCCATTGCAATGGTGAAAGATTCTTACAAGCGCGAAGTTTCTGGAGAAGTCGAGGAGGAGAAATCTAATAAGGAAGGTGCTCTCCAATCAGCAACGCATGGGACGAGAGAGCAGGATAAACAAATATAACTCCACCCCAATCCAACGGGATATAGCGCCTCATCATTGTCAGGTAATAAAATAATAAAGATAAATAGACAAGCAGCCTAAGTCAAATCTGTTAAAATTAAACTATGATCACGGAGTTATTTTAAAGGGTTAAGTTGCAATTTTAACAAAAAAGTTTACAGTAAGGAGTACTGGGCACTATAAAGTTTATTTGGGTGTAAAAATATACATGAAGTTGTCAAAAGGGAGTATCTAGCACCATGCCGTTAACCTCCGTCAGTTTATCATTAGAGGGACCCAGAAAGTCAGTTTTAAGGTGCATTTTTAACAACAAAGTTTGCATCAAGGGGCATTAGGCACCATGAAATTTACTTGGGTGTAAAAATATAAATGAACTTTGTAAAAGGAAAAAAATAACAAAATTCTTCAACTTCCATAAACATCCATTAATTTTATTCTTTTCGATCTCACCAAATGCTATATTTTCTCTCTATAAATATCCACTTCCAAACCGATCCATCTTTCTCTCATCATAGTCAACACACACCCACACACTCTCTGTCATGTCGTTTTCTAAGCCTCCAAGCCTTTTATATGTATTTAAGCAAAACACATTTTTCCCTTCTAGGATATGAGGTTCATTACTTGCACCCGAGTACTACCTCCAGTCCTTAATATAGGATACAATGGACTAATTTGAGGATATTAAAATAAATAAATAAGTTACATTAAATATTATATTATTTATTTATTTGACGCAATAGCATATAGTACATGATCTTTCTAAAATATTTATATGCATCATTAAATTATATATTAGTTTACAAGCCAAGAAAATTAATTTGGAGAAAAAACAATAAATATAATATTTTAAAGTAATTTATTTATTTATTTTTAATCTCCTCAAATTAGTCCATTGCATCCTATATTAAGAACTGGAGGTAGTACTTGGATGCAAGCAATAAACCTCATATCCTAGAAGGGAAAGATGTGTTTTATTTAAATACATATAAAAGGCTTAGAGGCTCAGAAAACGACATGATAGAGAGTGTGTGGGTGTGTGTTGACTATGATGAGAGAAAGATGGATCGGCTTGAAAGTGGAAATTTATAGAGAGAAAATATAGCATTTGGTGAGACTGAAAAGAATAAAATTAATGGATGTTTATGGAAGTTGAAGAATTTTGTTATTTTTTTCCTTTTACAAAGTTCATTTATATTTTTACACCCAAGTAAATTTCATGGTGCCTAATGCCCCTTGATGCAAACTTTGTTGTTAAAAATATACCTTAAAACTGACTTTCTGGGCCCCTCTAACGGTAAACTGATGGAGGTTAACGGCATGGTGCCAGATGCTCCCTTTTGACAACTTCATGTATATTTTTGCACTCAAATAAACTTTATGGTGCCTAGTGCTCCTTACGGTAAATTTTTTTGTTAAAATTGCACCTTAACCCTATTTTAAAATTGAAAACCTTGCCCCGACTGGGGACTTTTCGGCCAATAACATCCTAACCCGAGAATCAACGTGAGGAATTCCTTTAAATTAAATTAACAAACTTTAATCAACGATGTGGCTAACTGAGGTTACGTCAACATAGATACCAAAATTTAATAACTGCATGAGACAAGGAGTCCTAAGGTACCCAAGCTTTTTTAAGCAGATGGTGTCCCAGAACACAAGGTTTATTTGAAATGATTTATAAATAATTTTCTAATTATGATTTACGGAATACAAGATAAGCATATAATAAGACTTTTATTTCAGTTTATGTAAAGCATAAGCAAATCCAAACTACACTTAAATTTGGTCTTTCACAAAAAAAATTATACTACCTTCGATTCTCAATATAATACCTCGTTTGACTTTTATTTTAGTTCTAATTATAAAATCCCAATCCATTTTATCTCTTATTTATGTATTTTTTCTAATGTAGTCCATCTAACGATAGCAGTTCTAGCAAATAAATTTAATTAGCAAGGATGTTTTAAGAAAAGACAATACATATTTATTACAAATAACTAACTTAATTTATTTCTTTCATCTTCTCAAATTAGTCAACTAATTCTTATATTAAGAATAAGAAGTAGTATTTAAATCAAATTCAATCATCCAACTAACTCAAATGACATTATATATGATACGATGTAATTGGCTTTGCATTAAAAACGTGGTTATTGTTATATGAAGGGAGGATTTAAGCATACGTTACGTATGACGGTATGAGCATGCGAATACGTATGCGCTACCATGTGAATACGTAACGTATGGATTGAGATAAGATTACTCAATTTTCCGTGTGAAACTGAATTAATTAAGACCTTATTTTGCTTGTTCGTTAAATATGTCCAATAATATCAACATGGGAAAGCAATACTTGGAATCATAGAGACTCACTCAAAATTGGCGTCTTTATGTCATGCGTACAATCGTACATGTTGTAAGCTTATTTTTTTAATATCATTAACTTAACTGAATTGAATTACACTTAAAAATTTTCAGTTTAATTTAAAAAAAAAAACTCGAATTCTACATTCAGTTTGGTTTGATTCATGAGGTTGCATCTGGTTGTGTGGAATTAGTCAGTCTTATGCTAATAATATCATATCTTCCTTCCATGTTCATGTGCAGGAAGGGAAACGAATTATTAAAATTAAGATGCACATAACACGTGTTTTTTCAAGGCACAATCACTAAATAATCATTTTCTCACAATTTATTTAATATTTATTATATAAATAAATGTCCTTTTTAATACAGTATTTTGTTATTTTATTAAGATGGATGCTTCCTTCAAATTTTAATGGTTCCATGTATGCAAATACAAAATTAAAATATTCTTTGTTGGTGTGATTATTTTTTTATTCTAAGCACAAGCAGTATCATCCTATTAGAAACAATCTTGTCTAAGACATTGTCAGATATTAAATATGAGTTTTCTTAACAAGGATTTGAACTTTTATTTTTAATATTGTGAGGGACTAGCTTTTCTATTAGATCCAATCGTTGGTTGTTGGTGTGATTAATTGGGTGGAAAGATGGGGCAAGAAAAATGAGAAGGGAGAGTTATGAGGTAAGTTAAGTTGTTTGTTAGGGCCCATGAAACATCCTCTAAGAAAGGAAAGTCTCCCATGTTGGATAGCAATGCCCTGTGAATAGATATTTTTAGTATCATCGAAATATGAAATTTCAAGCTCTCAATTTTAATTTTTTTAAGAAGATTTTATATATTTTAACCTTCATTTTTTTTTGCACAGTGACTGCATTTTTATTACTTTCATCTTTTCGTCTTGGACTATAATACTTGGATCATTTGTATTTTAATCATTTTATTATTAATAGAAGTGACTTTTTTTAAAAGAAAATAAAATAGGTACTACGGTGGTATTACCTAAATACATATTGCTTGAAAACAATATTTAGGTGAACAAAAATACCAGTAAAAGATTAGAAATGGTGAAAAAAATTAGGATCCACATAAAGTACCAATCGATCATACTACTCTGATTCTTAATATAAAAACTCATTTGATTTTTATTTTGATCCTAAATATAATGCCCTAATCCACCTCTCATATTTATCCATTTTTTTTCCTCAAATAACCCTTGTAAGAATAGTAGTTCTAATCAATACACTTGATTAGTAAGAATATTTTAAGAAAGACAATACCTATTTGTTACAAATAACTAGTTTCCTTAATCTACTCAAATTAATCAACTCGCTTTTATATTAAGGACAAGAAGTGGTATAATAAACTCAAAAAACCTTTTTTTTTGTGAATGCGTCAAGTGCTAGAGTCTCCCATTGAACTCCAGACGAAACTAGTTTTCACCAAGTGAAACTAGGAATTTCTGTAACAAATAACACTTACAAATAAATGCAGCCTGTGTGACAAACAAATATGGAGAAACAGAGCTCCAAAATAAAGATTTTATGATTTCATATACTGTCCGAGAAAATGCCAAAATTTACAGTATCAAAGAAAAACTGGCTTCTCAATTACAACCCAACCGTATGAACATTTGGAGTATTGACCAAGACATATGTGAAGAATCACAAATGGCTATGTGAAGAAAACTGTCATAATTTGTTACCAAGGTTTCAAGTCACCGACAGGACCAGCAGTCCAATTCAGGATCTTCTCGCCAGGTTTCAAGTATACACTCTTGTCATGTGGCAGCTTACGAGCAAGCCCATTCAGAATCTGATGGAATGCATCGCCTGCTTGAGCAGGTTGAGGGAATAACATGGCTTGTTTCATGGAAGGGTTAGCAAGCAATCTCTGCTTTCTTAGTATTACTTCTGGGGGTATAGATGTGAGTATGGTATCCAACTTGGGAACATCCTCCTCATCAACAAACACTCCAATCTCTTCCCATGGGATTGCATCAGCAAATGGTAGAACAATATCATCTGCAATGATAACAGGGATGCAACCGAATATGACGGCTTCAACCAGTCTTGGACTCCAAGGGGCCCAGCCAAGTGGGCACAAACAAAACACGGCTCGCTGCATGTCCTCGTAGTATGTGGTTGGATGCTCGGTGGAAATGTCAAAAAGTGGATTGTCCTTGAAGTTCTCCCAAACTGCTGCTCTTGCACCTCTGTGTAGATTTGCAATAAACAATTAGTTTGACGAGTGAAGAAAACTTGTGTACATACTGAAAGTTGTGATGAGACCTACCTCGCATAGTAGCCCCCTTCAGGGTCATTTCCAACATCATAGAACAGTCCTCGAAAGTAAACAAAAATGGACCTAGGGATCTTTTCAGAAATTAGATGCGTCTGCATTTTCTGCGGAGGAGCATAGGGAGGAATGGTGATTGAACCTTCCTTCAAGCACACATGATTCTTTTGACCAAATGTTTGCACCAAGGTTGCACGCTGTAGCAATGGAAGAATTCCTCTCTCAATAGCCTTCTCTTCCTGGAACAAAATAGCATGATCAAGAGGCACATTAGTAGATGCATAATCTACAGCAGTGATAGTAACATCTGTAAGACACCACATTCTGTTCAGAAACTCCAGAGGCATTTAATAGTTATACAGGTAGAAATAATCACGATATTCTAAAATTCTTACTTGATAATGGAAGCATGCTCCAAAGTCATGAGGAACCAAAAAGAAATGATCTGCCCCTTCTGTCCGATTCCAGTAAGGCCAGTTTGAAGAAATAAGCTGGATAGCACTTCTCATCACTCGTGGTGACTTGAAAGGTAAGGGAAGGCCATTTGGGGTCAGATCACAGGTAGCGTATACGGGGGTATAAAACCAATCAGCTTCTTCAGGATTAACGGTCCGAACAGGGCTAGACAAAAGAAATCTGTGCATAAAGATCTCAGCTGCAAACATATGGTTGAGGCATCTGGGGTCCTTTTGCAGAATTTTCTTATTGTATTTGCTTGGAAGTTCATAAACAAAGACCTTCAGCCTGCCCACTGGATTGTCTTCAAGTACATCACCAGCACTACCTACAATTGGTCCAATCATAACAAGTTTAACGCTCTCATTTTTAGAAGAGGAGTTATGCAATAAGTCCCAGCTTATCTCCTCAATGAGACTGTTCGATTAGGCGTTTGAGAATTAATGGAGAAGGCTGGTTGCTAGAACCTTGAAAGTTCAAACAATCTGGCATGTGCAAGACTGCAAGTGTATTCTTGTGTGTTAATATTATTATTTTTTTTGTTTGGTCTAATGTTAATATTATCAGATAGTTCTCTTCTTAGCAAGAGCTAATGCAGACAGAGCAGACAACACAATCTCAGATTGAAACCTCTCTCTCTTTTTCACTTGATGAGGTTTACAAAGCAAGAGAGAATTAGCATATAAATCTCATCAACCATAAAGGTATTTGAGATCCAAATATTAATTCTTTAATGTTTCTCTTTATTGTGTCAACGAAATTTCCCCACATGAGAGAAAAATGACACTAAAAATATCATAAAGAATGAAAACCTGATGCTGCATTAATATCAGTCAAAGGTTAGTCATGGCCCTCTAATTGAGACCCAGCAAAAACAGGAAAAGTATTGTTTGACATGATGCGAAGTACCTGGAGATGCAAACCATATCACTGTAGTGACATAAATTTTACCGAATGAAAGGTTTGCAAGATTTCTAATACAAACCCACCACCATGATTTCCTAGAAGCTAAGCTTAAATAGAGCCACAGGGAAAATTAAGAAGCAGGAAACGAAGTGGGAAAAAGGAAGAGGAAAACAATGGATTTACTGATCTGTAATTTCTATTTCAAAACTGAAACTCGTGTCTGCAGTAAATCCTTTGGGGGGGGGCGGTCAGGGAACCTCAAAGTTCAAAATGATAATAAAATCCTGAAATTATATTTTACACCTATGCCTATATATCAAAAAAAAAAATTCAGAATTCAGAATAATCAGAACAGCTGGCCTTTACTCCATTGATACTAACGTTTGTGAAATATAGTGCTCCAGTAAGGCATCATTTCAGTTACACCGTACAATGTTACAACTCCTCTTCCCTGTGCTCCAAGCATAGCAAATCAGGGAGAACAAGCCAGGGCCAGTAGAGATACCCAAAAAGATATCCTTTATGTTTTTCTGCACCTCTGTGCAACCAGACTTCTTATATGTATAAAATAATTCGGGATTGTAAATGCTAGTGGGAAATCAGGGTGCAAGTAAAAGCTTATAGCCCCATTTCCTTGGCATTACATTCTCCTTCCGAGATCACAATCTAATTGCTAAGGTCCCCTTCAATGAGTCAGTGAAAAATGAACCGTCTAATGGGGAAAAATATGATGAAATTTATGGTCTATACTCCTTGACAACACTTTCCTAGTACGGAACAAAGTCCGACATTTCATTCAAGATTCACTATTTGCGTGAGTCTGGCTACAGAATTTCAAAACAAGGTTTACCAAGAACTCATGCCATCCTACATAACGTGATGTAACTGAAAATTGGCTATAGCATGTTCAATGTCCCCATACTGATATAGCCGCCACAATCAGAATTAGATCTTTACTGAATTCAAATCCACCCAAAAAAGCCAGAAAGCTGCTGAAACAAATTAAATTGAAATGGATGAAACAGATAGTGCGCATAAATGACCAGAATTAAAACATCTAATCGATACATTGCAAAAAAGACGAGGCTAATTAAATCGAAATAGATTGTACATAGTCAACTCCAATCAAAAGTTGCTGATGGGACAAACTGAAAAAATAAAAATGACAAATCAAAGAAATCCTACCTGAAATTCTCTCAGTAGGTTGATTACCACCCCGCTGCACAGCACCAGTTGTACAGAGAACAGCAGCTAAAAGGAGCCAAAGAAAAACCCGATTCCAAGCATCCATTTTTGAATCCTCACAACCTAATACTCGGGTGCTCACTTGCAGACGCGCAGGAAGAACGAAAGGTTTATACAAACATGGTCTCAAAAGACGGGACGAATAATGAAAGCAAGTCAAGCTTAATCAGCAGAAGAAGATGACAGTTAAGATGTCGCAAGCGAAAGCAGTTGTGGGAGATTTCTTAGGATTTGAGCTTGCGAGGCTCAGCTAGAAGAAAGGGATATGGGTTCTTCCTAGCAGCAACGAGAGAGACAGATTAGATGAACCCACAAAAAATAAACATGAATTTGCTTTGAAGAAACAGAGAAAACGAGCTCAACGATTCGGTGAAAAATAAATAAATAATGGAAATGATTGATGATTGATTATAGAAGAAGAAGGAACTAGCTGGAGCAGCAGAATGTGCAAAATTATCTAGTTTGATGAGCAGTCAATCTCAGACTACCATAAAGGCATAAACACGCCACACCTCAAGCACGTTACGCTCTTGTGCTCAATTCGCTTTCATTTATTGTTGAAAAGTTATTGACCGAAAAAATGTCACTGTGGCAAATATAAATTATCACATTTTTTGTCTGGCAAAAAAAGAATGCAATAATATATGAAGGTACAACTACGACAGAATAACAATTCTTTTAATAATCATTAATGTGATAGTTTGTTAAAAAAGTCCAAATGTGATGTCTTTTTTTTTAATGACTATCGTAATAAATACTTAAAAATTATATTGTACCATAAAATCTCAAGAACTAATTTAAATTTTATTTTTTATTTAAAATAAATTAATGATTTAGCCATCATCATTAAGATTTATTTTTAACGTAAAGGTTTTTTTATTTAATCGTCAGAATTTTATATTGAAATTACCATTTTGTTAAATTATTTCTTTGTCAATTTGTTTAAGAAAAACTAATCATTTCATCCCTATAGTTGTAACTTATTTAAATCTCAGCTCATAAACTTTGATTCAATACGATCTAATGCGTACAGTTTTGACTCCACGCAACTCATTTTCAGATAGTTTTAATGGTTTATAATATTGATCCTTCACATTTAAAAAATAAATTTAGTTCTTATAATTTTTATTTTCTAAAATCCGAAGACTAACAGTTTAAATGTTTAATATTATAAAGAATGAACTATGCTGACTCAGCTTAATAATTGAATTTCAAACAAATCAAAACCATTAGAATTGAGCGGCAAGGAATATCTCCATTACACCTCGTCTCCACTTCCTCTCCATTTAAATAAAACGACGCAGTTTTGTACGAGTTGAGTGCTACTAAGTCAATGGCCAATAAATAAGTTTTAAATTAATCAAAATCATAGGACCAAAATGATTAATTTTTTTTAATTTTTTTATTATGTCATCTATAAGAATTCATGTGATTGTTAAATTATTATGAAAAATTTAGTTGTCTCCAATTTTATCCCAGGACAAAATTTTGCTTGGATGATACCGATAAAAGGTCTTGGCAGAAAAAGTTTACACTTGATTTAACTTGAATTTGTGTGGACAGCAAACCTCTTTGGAAGCTTGATGGTAAGTTTTTGTCCTGCCCACTAAGAGGCCATGCACCCAACAAAAATTACACAAACTATACCCAAATTCAAATGAAATTGAAATCAACCATCAATGGGCCAATGATATTTCATTGACAGTATTAGTGGAAGAAATTAAAGTACTATTCAATACGAAGTATTGAAAACGAGAGGTTGAGACTTGAGATTGTGATTGAGATTGAGAAAATAATATTTAGTATGAGAGATTACTTATTATATGGGATTAGATAAATCCATGTATGTGAGATTGGGAAATATCATAGGGAGAAGTGGTATTCCCCAATCCTATTTTCATAACTTTGTTTAATCCCATATAACAAGTAATTACTCATGTAAAAGATTTTTTAAATGATTTTTTTTTAATTATAATCCTAGTCCCTATCTCTTATTTTCAATGCTTCGTATTAATGGAACTTAATTTCTCATTACATGACAAGCCAAGATTTAAATTCTCATTAGAAGAAATATCCACATTTAATGCTTGACAATACCTCCAACAAAATTGTTTACGATAAAATAATATCTATGTTTAGTTAAAAAGGGAAATGACATTTCTTATGGGGGTGCTTATCATAAATTCAGACCATCCAAATTAAACTTAAATAGTTTGAATATAGTTTTGTCAGATTTCTCATGTTTTTTTTTTATTATGATGGAAATGAAATTGGAAATCATTAACTACCACTTTTAACTGTTAAAAAGTAAATGTACCATTAAGCACTACAAATCAAAAACTTTAAATTTTCACCATTCAGATCAAATGTAACTCTAGCCCAGATCTCATCACCGCATCAAACATCGAATGAAAATTAAAAAAAAAATTAAATTGAACTTATAATTATGAAATCTTTTTTCCTTTTCCCCTCTATCCTGTGATGTTTACTTGTCGGCTCATTTGGTAAATAAAAATTACGTCGATCATGTTGTTTCAAGTGAAATTGCCGTATGCACAGATCAAATCATAAGTTGTAAATGGTTTGATCGCTTCTCCAAGTTTGGATAATAATTAGTTCATCAAACGTGACTTTGCCTAATTTGTTACTCGGATCCATAATGGATTATACAACTTACAAATGGCTTTTCACAAATTCAAATTGAAGTCAAATTAACCAGAGTTACCAAGTTTTACATTGCATATAAACTTTTTAACTCTGGCCCACTAAAAGAAACAGTCGTATACCAATGAATCATAAATTCCTGGCAACAATATTGCGAGCTTAAGTATATTATATTTTCAAATGTGAATGCTGCTGTTATTTTTATGTAATTTATATATATTCTTTATTTTTTTAATTATATCAAATGTCTCCAAATTAGGTGTGTTCCATCCTTAATAATAGAAACTTGCGCCGCCCCTTTTCACAGTAGCTATAGTCAAAGTTCTGTCCTGGTTAAAAAATAGCAGTTCCATCAAATTCATACAAACATGCTTTAATATAATTTTTCAAAGAAAATATTGCACGTCAAAACATTAAAAACTCAAGCATAAAAAAAAGTTTATGGTAGTTTTAAAATTTTGTTGGTCCCTTATTAATAATAAAAATAATATATGATAAAGTGTAACTAGAGAACTTAATCTAATAAATATGAACAACTTGACTTAAGTTTTATCCCGGTAATAATGATATTATAGGAAGAACTTACCTTTGGGTATCCATCAGATTGTTCAATAAAACTTATTAGAAAAAGATAAAATTTACAAATCTTACCCAAAAAAAAAAAAAAGATTGGAGGGAGTATTACCTTGGACAGAAACGCAAAAGATACCAGGAGAATTTGTTTAGCTTTACATTAGTTTTAAGGAAGTAAAGAAGATAAAATAATTATTCAGATTATGAATGTATTCTCATTCTCATACTAAAAATTTGAAAACAATTCATCGCAGCAAACATATTCTTAGGGTTATCTAAGTGGAAAACAAATGGAGAAATCGGTCTTAGTGGTGGATATATAAATATATAGTACCTCTGGTCCTTAATATAATACTTTATTTGATTTTTATTTTGATCCTAAATATAAGACTCAAATCTATTTTGTCTCTCATATTTATATATTTTTTTCCTAATATAGTCTTTCTAACAATGATAGTTCTAACCAATATACTTGATTAGCAAGAATATTTAGGAAAGACAACATCTATTTATTACAAATAAATAACTTAAACCCTTTTTTTAATCTTCTCAAATTAGTCAACTAGCTCTTATAATTAAGACCGGAAGTAGTACAGTGGAATACAGCGGTGGATACATATGATATTGTGTTCTTGTCGCTGACAAATTTATAAATCCGGGCTTCATTTTAGGGCCCAGAAAATGTGGACCCCTTTAAAAATCCCTCAATTCATTTCTGGGCCGCAAAAACGGAAAAATAAAAAAGTTTTTATTCATCCAAAGATACCCTTATTTATTAGCTAACAGTGCCTCAAATAGAATTAGTTTCAATAAAAAAGCATCCATGCATGGCAAAAAATTAAAATATTTAAGAAGCTAGTCTCATATAATATATGATGAATCAAAATTTGAATTCCTATAAAAAAAATATACTCACATTTAGTGCTCACAGTGCTTTGAATAAAATTTTCTTTCAATAGGAGAATACACTAATAACTTTTAAGAAACCTAACATTTACAAGTGAAATTTTCTATATTTATAAGTTGAGCTGCATCATTTATAACCTAAAATTATAAGTCAAATTTTTATATGTATAGATTAAACTTGTAAATATTAAATTTCTTGAGATTTATTAGTATTAAATGAAATTCTGGATACGTATTTGTATTTAGACTAAAATATATATTTAGTCATTTAACTTGGAGTTCTAATTTAATATATTAACTTTAAAAATCATACTTTTAGTTCTTTAATTTTAAAATTACTAGCCAGAAATGATGACATTTATATCTTAAGTGTTGATAAAAAAAATTCTCAAATGCTAACGCATTAAGTTTAATTTTCAAAATAACCATAGTTGTTACAAAAAATTATCATTTAAGTGTAATAATTTTAAGATTAAAGAACCAAATGTATATATTTTATAGTTAAAAGACCAAATAAAAACTTTGTATAAAATTAAAAGATTACCGTGTACTTTAGTCTTGTATTTAATTTTCTTATCTCAAATTTAGAACTAATTTTTTTATAATAAAATAATATATTATAAATGTCATTTTCTTATTTAACTGTCTTGTGATCGATGCTGAAGGCGGCTCTACCCTCTACTAACATAATTTTTGCCATCTAAAAATTTTGATCGATCGATCTCATTTAAAGACAATCAAATTATTTTAGTTCAAAAAACTAAAAATTAAAATTTTGAATTGTCCATATGAAAATTAATCAGTTCAGAACTTCAGATCCCTCAATGAGTCAATGATGAATTAAAAATGTTGATTTTTTTATTAAAAGACAATATTATTTAAACTAAGTAAAAAGATTATGCATAAAAAGCTTAGTTAATTTGAGAAATTTGATTCTTTTATATATTATCTAACTTCTGTATTTAAACGTAATTTTAATTGGTTTATGAATAAGTTTAGAAGAGTATTTCCTTCGATACTAATATAAAAGCTATCAAAGTAATTTAATTATATTAAAAAAATTAGATTAATTAATTAATTAAAATAAATGTGGTCTGATCTTCTTAAAATAACTAAGATAATATTCAATTATATAACAATTTTTAAATTAAGTAAACTAGTTTAAAAAAATAATAAATATAAAAGATAAAATATATTGAAACCCTGTGTTGAGGATCAACTTCAGTCATCACGAATTGAAAAGAGTGGTATTATAAGGGGAGTCACACATATTTATTACGTGGTAATATCAAATAACTGTTTCAATGGATCTTAATATCCGTGAATTAATTGAGTGGGTTTGGCATCTAGGGCTAAACAAAATACTAGTCCCCATCATTCTGTCTACTTCTTTTGTTATCGATCCATAAGTTACTTCTATAAATATTTTTTTTTGGTTCATAATATAGGGCTCGTTTGAATTAACAGGAGAAAAAGTAATTTATTTTTAATATAATTTTTAGAAAAATCAGATTGAGTAAAAATTGAATTGGGTATTGTAATTTATGTTTGGATTGACTTTTATAAAAATTAGTTTATAAAGTAGAAAAGTTGTTTGAATTATGATTAAATAAGTTTAGTTTATAGAATGACCAAAATAAGTATGATTTTTATTAAATAATAAAAAATTATTAAAAATATGAATTTAAAAAATATAATAATTTTAAATTATTATAATAAGAATAAATTATCTTTAATGAATAAAATATATTTAAATTAGAAATCATAATAATGTGAAAATTTTTAACCAAATAATATTATATAATTAATTGGATAATTTACTATGCATGATTTATGTAAATATAAAATGAAAAATAATAAAGTAGTAAAATGAATTTTTTTATTAAATAATATTATCTCCGGTCCTTAATATAAGAATTAGTTAGAAATTCAATTTTTTTTTTGGTAAGGAGAAATTCAATTTGGTTATGAATATAATATATTAATCTATTTTGTTTCTAATATTTATCCATTTTGCTCATAAGTAATCCTTACGTTATAGTGATTACACATGTTAGCAAGTTTTTATTAAGAGATAGCTTTTAATGCACATGATTTATGGGAGTATTTTATGAAAAACAACATCCATTTATTACATATAATTAATTAAATTAAATTTTTTAATACTTACAAATTAGTTATATTTTGTACTAGTAAGAATATAAGTACAAGTTTGAATATAAGCAAGACAATATAATGTGATTTAAGATAAATTCTTTAAAAAGAATGGGATCCAGCTTCCTTTTCAGTTTCTCTCTCCACTTTTCAAAAGTGATAAACTCTAAATTTTTACTTATGACTTATGGTGACTTTGTATCCAAAAATTAAACTATTTTAACCCCGTTACAAATGGTCCCAGTTTCATTCAATCTGTTTCATTGTGCGTTTTGAGTCGATAAGTTACTTTTTTTTTTTTCATGGAAACACTAAAGCAAACAGGCCCATAAGTTATTTGGAAAAAAATTAATAGTTATTTATTAATTTTATTCTTGCAATTAATGCTTAAATCGGATTTTTTTTAATTTTCCTCTCCTATTTATAACTTCAGTTAAGAATAAAGTTGAAAAAACTCTCAATTTAAAACAGATTTAATGAAATAATTATCGTTTATTGGTTCTTAAAAATTAGTTAAGGTGCGTTGGCCAAAAAAAAAAAGTTAAAGTGGTTGATATTGTGGGCTAGAAGGAATTTGTAGATATAAAATCGGTTGAATATAATAAATACATACGAAATATATTTATTTTCAAATATACTCTTAGTTGCGGAGGAAGTAAATAAAAGAAAATGAATGAGAAAGAAATACAAGACCAATGCATGAGAAAAGGAGAGAAAAATTATACGCCAATGCGCCGTTAGAAACACGTAATCAACAGGGTTGAAAGTAAAAAAAAAAATAATCCAAGTTTTAAACATATACATATAGAGTGTAACACATAAAAAGGATCAATTTTATTGTAAAAATGATAAGTTATATATAGGACTAAAAATGGAAAAAACCGCTTAATCCAATGGCACATCATAGAGAAGAGCTGTGAGTTCATGACCAAGTATTTAGTGGGTGGGTTGGGCAATTAATATGGGTGAAATTAGTACCACATTGATGTTTTCATGCACGTACCACATTGATCGAGTTTGTTTTTTTCATTAACTGCTTGCCAGCGAACACGGCAGACGCTAGGTTGGCAACAGTCCTCATCAATAAGTCATCGCCCTTTCTATTTAAAGGGTTTGGTGGCAATTAATATGGGTGAAATTAGTAGGCATGATCTACTCACGTGTAAGCAGAACCCCAAAAAAAAGTATTTATTAAACACAAGTTAAAAAGTATTCCTCTGTTATAGCTATAAGACCCATTTTATAATATAATTTATATTATAAAATGAATCTTATATTTAGGATTGGAGGAGCATAATAAAAGTTATGAGACGTTAACCCTCCATACACCACAAACCTAAAACAACAGTGAAACGACTCAAGAGCAAACATCACACATAAACAAGTTGGAGACAAATTAAAAAACCAATAAAATTAAAAATAATAGAAAGGGTTAGTTCCTCGTAACGTGAGGAATCAAGGTTAGAATTTTTACTGGAAGAAGTACTCAGATTTATTATCCGTGTTTTGAACAGAATTGTCTCTAATAAAAAAAATAGCTATGCTTGGCAACAACAAAAATTGGAGACAAAAATCTTAGCATAGAATCCTCCTTTTGTTTACAAGAGGATGATGGAGGTGGATAGATGGTATGTGGGTGGTTATTTATTTTTATGATTTGACCGTATTCTCTTTCTTTTTTTTTCACATCATTCGAACACATCCTTTTAACGCCAAAAGATTTTTTTAGAAAAAATTCTCCAGTGATTTTTATTGACAATTGGATATTTTAATGCGAGTTTAGCATGCGTGCAAGTGTAACACATTGAAATAAATTTTAAAAAAAGAATAATTCCTTGGCTCCTTGCATATTATACTTCTTAAAAACTTCAATTAGTTTATTGATTCAATTTGATGAAAAAAAATATTGACACATTTCGGTCTGCAGGAACTAGAAATTAAGGTCGAGACATTTTTGCAAATACTATATTACCTTTCCGGCATTAAATTTTAGAAAAAATAATAGAAAAATACGTACTGAATTTAAACATGACAAATAGATAATTTTAACAGATTTTGAGAGATAAAAATCATTATAAGAATAGTCAGCATGACTTATTTGTCTTTTTAAAATTCAATAGATATTTTTTTGTTATTTTTCCTAAAATTCTATAAAGAGATTTTTTTCCCCCTTTCTTGGCCAGGATTTTGGCAGAGAAAACGAAGAAAAAAATCAACATTGTATTTAGGGAAAATGACAAAAGAAATTTGGAAATTCTGAAATTCTAATTCAGGCAGCTAACACTTCAAAATTTTAGGAGAAGAAGTGGTATCTGATCTGATATTTTACAAATATAATTAAATGACTAAAATGTTTTTATTTCAAAAAGTTTGTTAACAAGTTGTGAACTGACAATGACAAGTACGAAATACCAAATAATAAGAAATATATTGGTGATGACAAGTTATTTATTAACCAATTGTGAACTGGTAATGATAAATGTTGAATAGTACATAATAAAAAATATACTGGTAATCACAAGTTTGAAACAAAAACATTTTAATCATTTAATTGTATTTAAAAAGTACCATATTAAACACCACTTTCTTTTCTGATATTTTGAACTGTTAACTACGTGAATTGGAATTTGGCAATTTTCAGTTTTTGTTTTTTTCTTTTCGGGTCTTTTTCTCTTGTATTTATGGCGTTTGGTTGCTGACCGAATTTGTCACATCAGAATCGTTATGGAACTTTTTTAATGAATGCTACACGAGTGAATTAGGTTTTAATATTTGATTGATGACTCTGGCCAAAAAAATATTTGATTGATGACTATATAAAAATATTAATGTACAATAAAAATTTTTAAGTTATAAATATAAATTTTGAATAGTAGATTCAAAAGTTCAAGTAGTAGTTTCACCAGAAAAAAAGGTTTAAGTAGTAAACATGCACTCATTTGATATTTATTTTGTTACATAGTTTTTAATGTAATTATCATTCCCTTTTAAATTTTAGCAGACATAAATAAGCCATCAATTAGTTAGTTGTTGGTTGGGAACTCCGTGACAACGAAATATGCCCGCTTCGTTGATAAGATCTCTATTGTAAAATTTGATACTACCTCCGGTCCTTAATATAAAACCCTGTTTGATTTTATTTTGGTCCTAAATATAAGACCCCAATCCACTTTGTCTCTTATATTTATGTATTTTTTTCCTAAGGTAGTCTTTTAATAATTATAGTTCTAGCCAATATAGTTGATTAGTGAGGATATTTTAGGAAAGACAACACCTATTTATTACAAATAACTAATTTAATTCCTTTCCTTAATCTCTTCAA
Source organism: Neltuma alba (assembly GCF_004799145.2). Classification (NCBI taxonomy): domain Eukaryota; kingdom Viridiplantae; phylum Streptophyta; class Magnoliopsida; order Fabales; family Fabaceae; genus Neltuma; species Neltuma alba. Next base: position 31,534 of record NW_021633220.1, read on the forward strand.
ATTAGTCAACTGGGTCTTATAATTAGGACCGGAGGTAGTACTAAATTAGCATATTGCAATGACACGGACATTCTGAATATAGAAAAAAAAAATTAATATTTAATATTTATTTCCAATAGCTGCATCCTTTTGTTCCCCAAACACATCACGTTTTGATGTATTAATTATTGAGGCTAATTAAAGAGCATTTTTATTCTTGAGAATTTTAAATCCTTAATCTTGAAAAAAAATGTTTCAATATTCTCCACCATTAAATCATTGCTAATACCATTACTTATCATTGGTTTTAGCTTGGATAAAAGGAAAATTATAAAATATTGAGAAAAATTTTCACAAAAATAATAAATTTTCTTTGCTCCTATTTTTCTCTACCTATTAAGGGGGGAAAAAACTCCCCAGACTTGCAACGATTGAAGTAATTCAAACCCATTTCACAAAAAGCAACGACAACAAATCATGAATCAGAATAAGAATCAGATTCCTATTAATATTAGGGTAGAAAACAAAGATAATTTTTTAATAATTTTTAGAAATCAGTTGACGTTAATTTTTATAAGATATTTAATTATAATTTTTAAGGTTTTCTCTATGTAATTCTTCCAATCAATTTGTATTCTTTTTTTTCTGTGGTAATTTTCCGATCAATTTTTATAAGGTATTTATTTATTTTTCTAGGGTAAAAGTTCAACTATTTTCAAAGGAGAATTAACATAAGATCTTAAAAGAAAAAAATACCAAAAAATTCTAATAACAAGTGAGAAATTGTTATTTTCTATATTAAAACTTATCATTATAGACTGTTGTGTTAGTATTAAGATTTTTTAATAATTATATTTTTTATTTGGGATTTATAGTAATTCTCCTTGGTTTTATTGAACGATGACCCTTTCTTAATAATATTCCAAGGGCGACACTGGCACACTGCCTTCAAGTCATTTAAGGAAGGAAAAAAAAAAAAAAAAAGAGTGACACTGCCTAAATTTAAGATAGCTAATGATGCCCACAAAAAATTTAGGATAGCTGACACCTTTTAATTCTTTAAGAAAAAAGATGATAACAGCACAAATTTCATGTACACAAGTGAGTTTGAAACAATCATCCAAGCATTGAATTTGAAAGTTTCAAAGCGGAAAGTTAAAACAATAGTAGTAGTTTTAGAACAAACTAAAACTAAAGTCTTACGAATGCTTTTACACGTCAAAATCAAACCTGTGTGCATCCATGGTCAAGAGGGAAACCAGAAAGTCATGTTTCTGTAATTGGTAAGTTCGTAACCTACCACACCAGCACCAAATGCGTTTTATTTAAAGGCCGGCTTTGGTATATGCAACTTCCAGATTTCCCCTTCTCACATTTCACCATCTCAACCTCTTGAGGATTCTCTCCCTTCCTCCGCGGTTCGAACACCAGACAGCTTGTGGAAGCAGAGATTCAGCAATGGAGGCACAGAAAGCATACAAGAGTCCTCACAAATCATCCGCATCGGAGTCCGAAGCAGATTCGGCCTCTTCAACTAAATATGAGGAAGCAGAAGCGGAAGCACAAGTTTCAGACGCAGACGGTGTAGAAAACAGCACCCAAGCAGAGCTCACCAAGATCCCTCTCATGAGAGCCGCCGTTGAAGCCAAGGATCCCTCCGCTAAGGTAGCCATTTCCTCTCCCCCTTCTGCTTTATGCTACCAGTTTCCAAGATCAATACGAAATTCTGACTTTATTGCCGTCGTCATTGTATGAATTCTCACATACAAAGAAATATATAGGGTTCGAGTTTTCCGAAATCGGCACGATCATTACTTCATTCAGAACTCGTTCTTCCCAGTTTATTCAAAGTTAAAACCATATGTTAGTATCATGCATTTCTTACGATGCTCATATTGTCCTTTCACGGCTTGGTAGCTTATACTGCCAGTTCCATTTGATTCGGTTTTCAATAATTTTAGCCCTTTCATCTTTCTCAGTCTCTTTCCAATTTTCTGGGACATCCCCGGGGACCCCCCTTATTTTTTTCTCGAGTTTTCGGCCGCGGTCGGAGAGGATCAACTAATCATTTTTCCGGTGAAATCTAACCAATTTCTTCGAAGAGAGCAGGCGCATCGACGAGAACACTGAAGTCTTCCCCGAGTAGTCTTTCTCAGTATTAATTGATCGGCACTTGAATGTGATGGGCACTTATTTCCAGAAATTTGATTAATTAATATTAATTAGTCTGGTGCTTATATATTTTTTGCAAGGAACTGAGAATTTAAATGCTTTTAAACATTTAGCTAGGAACGGTGGTGGATAAAGTACAAAACTTTATGGGTAAAATAATATTCAGGAAGCAGATGATTTGATGATCAGGAGATTCTTGCGAGCTCGTGATCTAGATATAGAGAAGGCTTCAGCAATGTTTCTCAAGTTTTTGAAATGGAGAAGATCATTTGTTCCTAATGGCTTCGTATCTGAATCAGAGATTCCCAATGAGTTAGCCCACGAGAAGGTGTACGTGCAAGGAGTCGATAAGTTAGGACGACCAATAATAGTCGCCTTTGGTGCAAAACATTATCAAAACCCAGATGGCGTCGATGAATTCAGACGTATGCTTCTTTGTATTTCCCCCCTCCACATTATATAATTTCATTGTTTCAAACTCACCTGCAAATTTCTCAGTGACGAGTGACTTTTTGTGGGTGCAGGATTGGTGACCTATATTCTTGAGAAAGTGTGTTCAAGGTAATATTTTATCTTTTGAACTTGCATTGTAAATTTTGAATTTGGCATAAGCTTGCTAGAATACTGGGAAATAATGAATATCTTTTGATGTATTAGGATACCACCGGGACAAGAAAAGTTTGTTGCAATAGCAGATCTCAAAGGTTGGAGATATGCAAACAGTGACGTTCGTGGATATCTAGCCGCTCTTTCTATTTTGCAGGTAACTGTGGTTGTCTTCCGCACCAACCAAAAATTAAATGAATAAAATAATTGAGAATAAAAAGTAACTTTTGTGTTCCTGCATATGAAAACGAAAATATTAAAGGCCAAATATTGAATAATAATCATAAAAACATGATAGATATTGCACACCACTATACCAAATGGGCTATAACTAGTTTTTGTTAATATTAATAATTAATTATCAACGATAGCTCTGACATAGTGACTTTGTCAAAACATCCAGACAATCTGATGTCCCGATATTTATGGAATGAACAGAGCTTTTCTTTATCAGCAGGACCTTCCGATTATTGTCTGAATTTTCTTTCTTTCTTTCTTTTTTTCCAGGATTACTACCCAGAAAGATTGGGGAAGTTGTTTATAGTGCATGCGTCCTCCATATTTATGACAGTTTGGAAGATGATATACCCCTTCATAGATAACAAAACCAAGAAGAAGGTAGCATTTGAAATCCTTAACTGGTTGGATAGTTTAAGTATGAGAAATATTAACGAGTATGTGATAACGACGACGATTATATTAAATATGGGTGCAGATAACCTTTGTGGAGAAGAGTAAGATCAAATCAACACTGATGGAAGAAATAGACGAAAGTCAAATCCCAGAGACATATGGAGGCCAACTTCCATTAGTTCCGATCCAGGATAGCTAATTTATTTACTACCATATGCTTGATTTTATGATTTGTATTATCTTCTTTTGCATTAGATAGCTCCCAATGCTGTATCAAATGCTATATAGAATTGTAATTCCACATGATAATCAAGTTATATATCTATATATTCAATTTGCTACTGCCTATCATCCTTCACATTGTAATAATAAAACCGTATTGATCAGTATCAAAAACCTTTTCTACGTAGAAATTGAAAAGTACAAGGAGATGGGATGATACGTCCACCTTTATTAAAGATGAATGCAATCCAAACTTGTAACAAAGGAAATCTCGAATGAACTAGTCCTTCGTCTTCAATGAATCACCTCCTCCATCTTCCACTCTACTCGGCAGCCGCATACGGAAACTGATGAATTGTGCCCTAACTTCCAGGAGTTATTGGCAATGCGACAAACGCTAGCTTCAATTGAAGCCAGTGATAATCTTGGGATTGTCTTCCAACGTGGTGCACTCTTCCTCTGTTCATTATAACAGCCCAGTTGCATGATTAACATTTTAAGTTCTTTCGTACACTTTTGCACAATTGAATAGTAGTTGCTATTTAATGGATTTCAGTTCACCACCCACGTGACCAAATTTAATAGTCAATGAATTACTTGTCTTTAACACTCAATTTGATGCGTCTTCGTTGTCGCCGTCTCCCACTTGGGCTGTGAACGTACGGCAGGAATAACCACGAGCTAGTGGATGGATGCTCTGGAGGCAGCCTCATAGCATGGAAAATCACACTAACCAGGCCTCACTGCTTCATCATTGTCATATAAATAAGATTCTGCAGCTTGGGTATAAGTTCTGACAATTTCTCGTTCATCAAATGCCCGGGGATTTTGCATTCATTCGCCGAACACCATTACGTAACTTTGTAGGCAGTTCTGTGAAATCATATTTCTTTAGCTACCAATAGTCTCCACAAGAGCACAAACCATCTTCAAAGTGGTGAAAACGGATTCGATCTCTCATAATTATTACTCTGCTCAACACCCTTGACACAATCTTCATCAAACTATGACAGTCTTGACAGATCCGAAGGTTTTTCCAAATCCTAATCTCTGTTCCTGGACTACTTTTCAGGATCCCATAGGCCAATGCCAATTTCTCACTGTGAAAACTTAAATTTTCCTCCTTTTCCTCTTCAGAAACATCCATCAAAACCAGTTCAGTCAATGGCGTGAAACCTTCCAACTTAGCCCTTTGGATTAAACCTTCCAGCACCCTGTAAATTGCTTTTATCTCAGCATGTGACTTATCAGCAGCCTTGAATTGATGAACGGTACCTCCTAACTCAATCCAACTCTTACCTCGGATTTTCCGAACTCCTCCCATTCTCATCATGTGTCTCACTCTCTCAGAACCATCCCACTTGTTTAAAGAGCAATACATATTTGACAGCAAAACATAATCTCCACTCTCTATGCGGGTTATATTAGAAATGGCAATTTCGCCTAGTTCTTTCTTTCTATGTGTTCTACAAGCACTAAGAAGGGCCCTCCAAATTACAACATCCGGCTTCATTGGCATCTCCTTAATAATAGCATGAGCCTCGTCTAAGAGACCGGATCGCCCCAAGAGATCAACCATGGCTCCATAATGCTCCAATTGTGGCCGAATTGAGAAACAAGTCTGCATTAAATTGAAGTATCTGCGACCCTCTTCAACCAAACCACAATGGCTACAAGCTGTAAGAATTCCAATGAAGGTAATTGAATCAGGGAAAATGTTTTCCGTCTTCATCCTTGAAAATACTTTAAATGCATCCAAAGCAAGTCCATGAGATGCCAACCCATTAATCATTGCGTTCCAAACAGAAACGTCGTCACGCCTGGCGCTTTCAAAAAGTTCTATAGCCGCATTGATTCTGCCACAGTTTGCATACATGTCAATCAATGCCGAACTCAATATATAGTTTAGTTCTATTCTTTTCTCGATCATCAAATTATGCACCCATTCCGCATAACTGAGAGCACCTAGGCGTGCACATCCGGTGATCGTGGAAGCAAATGTGAACCCATCAGGTTCAACCTCTGAGCTTAGCATCTCCTTGAAAAGCCTTATGGCATCATTAAAGCGTGAGTTTTTCACATAGCCTCCAATCATAGAGTTCCATGATACCACATTTCGAGCAGGCATTTTGTTGAACACCTTCTTGGCAATATCGCACTCCCCAGTTTTCACAACGCTTTCAATCATTAAATTCATAGTGAACAGATCAGGACCCGAACGTAAAACCCAATCTACAACTTGCTGGGCAATATGATAGTGACGAAGGTGCGCATACGTCGAAATTAGAGATGACGCAAGAGATGGGTAGATTCCATATCCAAGTACGATAACTCTCGTGTGGGCTTTAGCCGCAGTTCTAAAATCCATAGAAATTCTACAAGCTTCAAGAACACGGGAGAGACCCTTGTGATCATCTGAGATATGTTCAAAACAAGAAGAAGATTTGTTTCAACGAGATTTTCTTTCTGAAATTGATAGGCATGGGAAAAAAACACAGACATTTCAAAAAACCGAGGGAAAATACCAGTGAAGGAATCGTGTGAGTCAGAAGAGGATAAGAGCTTTCGCAATGAACCATTGGTAAGTGACTTATGTGACTCGGAAGAAGAAGCAAATCTCTTGGCTCCGTAGCCTGCCCTCCACAATGTCGCCGTCGTTTTCATCAGTGATCCTCCTAGCTGTTCAGCAGTTTTGTTTGGTTCGACTGTCACTGATATGCTATCATGAAAAATCAATTACCTCCACAGCATATTTATATATCCAATTTATATCAGGTTCCCACTTCCTTAGTAATTTATATCCAATTCGAACACAACCAACTTATGTCATTACATATTAGCAAACATTGTTGAAACAAATCCTTTTACACTTGCATATACACAACATACATAATTTGTGGGTTTCCCTCTCTATAAAGATGCCAACGTAGAAGGATATGGCGGGTCTTATACTACTATCTTCAATCCTAAATATAAGAGCTAGTTGAATAATTTGAGGAGATTAGAAAAATAAGTTAAGTTAGTTATTTGTAATAAAAATGTGTTGTCTTTCCTAATATATCCTTACTAATCAAATTTATTGGCCACAACTATCATTATTAGAATGATTATATTAGAAAAAAATAAATAAATATATAAATTGAAGTCTTATATTTAGAACTAAAATAAAAATCAAATGAGATATTATATTAAAAACCGGAAGTAGTATTATACCAACTCTTTGTTAGTGGCTAAAACCTGTTACTTTTCAAATGTCTGTTATTGCTGATGATGGGCCTAATGGCATTTTTATTTGGACCACTCTCTGAGGCCCAAATTTATTTGCCGAGTTAACCGTCTCACAGTCATGGCCATTGCTTATCTTTGCAAAGGTCACTTTTGGGTGAGGCAGAAACTTATGAACAGAAAGTAACGATGACTTCTATAGAGCGTCCGAGTCAAGGTCAAAGAAAAAGATATATAGCGTCCAAGACTCAATATGACAACTAAATTCTACAAACAGTTGTGGATAATGCTAGGAAGGCTCAAACTGCGATTGGAATTTAAAAAAAAGAAGAAGTTATGTTTGGAATAATATCATAAACAAATTCACTTTTGCTCAAAATTTATCTTAAAGCTGAAAAAAAACCTTTTTAACTTTTGATGTTTTTTATATTTAAACATTTGAAATTGATGACTTTTTTTTTAACAGTCTATTTAAATATAAATACATTATACTAATTAACTTTTCTTCTAATTTTAGTTTGTAAAAACAAGCAGGAATAAAAATCATTTTTACAAACGTTACTTAATACAGGCTATTAAAATGATGTCATATATGGCAGTCAAGTCATAATTGGTATACACAGTCATCAAAGAGTGTTGTCCATGGCACCTCACTCCATGTCATTTAAGAGGAGTCCAAGTCCAGTGCAATATGGGAGATTGGAAGTGTTACAGTGTCTGGACTTCAATTTGCTACATCAAAACCCAAAAAAATAAGTACCTGTAATGATAGCAATACGAGCTGGTATTAGTAAAGAGTTGACTTATAACTTATAAAATTGTGAGTTTAAATCTTGCTATCAATAAGAAGATCTTGTTGATAGCAGATTCATAATTATTTACATAAGTAAACTTTGAGCATGAAAACATATCCTAATTCTAGTGAAATCCAAAACCCAACTCACCTAAATTCTCTTATAACACGATTGACCCATATAATGCCATCTTGGCTATCAACTATCATCTTAGGCGCCAATTTGGTGCTCATTTGAAGTGATGGTAGGAATTTTGAAAAGTAGCTTATAAATATTTTATTGCATTTTAAAAAAATAAAATAAAAGAAAGGAGGTGTGAGTTTTGAGATAGGCAGTTGGAGGAATGGAGCTGAGGGTAATGATCAGAAAGGACCAGATTGCCTAAAAAACAAAAAGGACCGGGGTGAGAATAGGGTGAGCTGTGTTGGGATCCATTGTGCTGAGAACCCAAGACGGTGAGTCAGACGTCTCGTACATTACGTGTCGTTTTCTTCTTCGCTTCAAGACGCTTTCTTAACTCCCTTCTTAAAAGAAGATAAAGCTCCATTTTATTATTTTATTTCCTCCTCTTTTTGTAGGCAATTCTTAAAAAGTATTACCTCCATTCAATTATAAAACTTAATTTATATTTTACAAATGAATTTTTATATATAGGATTAGAGGTAATAGTATTTGTGACAATTACTAATATATCTATAATTAATAAAAATATTTTTAAAAAATAATACTTAGCTATTATAAATAACTAACTTAACAGATTTTTTTAATTTAATCGATTTACATTCATATTAGTGAATTTTAGTATATACATTCACAGTTTTTTTTTTTGGCCGAAACATTCACGCGGTTAGAATCATGTCAAAGTAACCCAAGCGTGTTTTTCTTTAGAGGCCATGAGAATCTCTGATAGGATATGACTAATACTCTTTATTACTACAAATTTATAGCATGAGGATGTGTTTGGGAAACTCTAGAAACATTTTTCAGAAGTATTTTTTTATAAATCGAGACAAATTATTTTACATATTTACTTTGTATACTGTAAAAACATTTATAAAATCAGAGTTTTGTTTTTATCCAAACACTTTTTTAGTTCCGGTCCTAATTATAAATTTGATTTTGTAATGCAAATTGCTTAATCAGAAGCCTCTTTGTGCTAATTGTAAATTACAATACTACCTCCTCTCCTAATGGAAAATGAATATTATATTTAAAATTGGAGGTACTGTCATTTTATATTGTTAAATCAGGAGCCTCTTTGTGCTAATGGTCTAAATTTTTCTCCTATATGCTAGAATTTGATATTTCTTAACTATCTGAACGACCCATTTACTAACTCGTTATTTTCTATTTATTCAATAAATCTTATAGAGAGAAGCGTTAACTAAATTTCTAAATTTAATGAATTTTTAATCTAGAAAAATTATTGTAAATTTTATTACATACACTGCAAAAGAATATTCAAAACCTCGCACAAATGACAAGCCAAGATTACTTGGGATGATAGATCATCTATATATATATATACTGCCTCTGATCCGGAATGGTTGTATAAAAGTTAATTTTAACATTTGATTTGATTTTAAATATAAAATCTCAGTATATTTTATTTATCATATTTATCTATTTTTAAGATAGTCTTTACAATAGTTATACATGTTAAATATTTTATTAAATAATATTTTTAGCTAATACACATGATTAATAAGGATATTTAAAAAAACACTTATTTATTACAAATAATTAGTTTAACTAATTTTTTTAATTTATAAAAAATAGTCAGCTACCTTTGATATTAAAAATTGAGGTAATATACATACATATATATATATATTAACAATGTGGTTTTAAATTTGAATCTAAATTCAAAGATTCTTTTAATTTTAGTTTGCAGAAGATCTATAGGTATTATCTTCGATCTTAATTATAATATTTTAGTTAGAATCAATAAATAAGATCTTACAATTAGAATCAGAAGTAGTACAAGTACAACAACAAAAAGTTGATTTCACATAAACAGGTTGAGTTCGCCAATAGCAAGGATGTCGGGAATCGAATCGAACTACCAACATCATTCTGTTCTCACTTCATGAGACCCACGACCATCTATATTTCACGGGAACAAAATAAGATATGTTTTCCTGATCCTTAATATAAGACTCATTTAACTAATTTGATTAGATTAAAAAGTTTAGATAAGTTAGTTAATTATAAGAAATGTGACACGGTTTTTTTCTAAAACATAATAATCATCTTTTTTAATATCTCCTCTCCCTCTTATATTTGATTATGGTTGAAGGAGTATTCATAAGGGTAATTTAAAAAAATTGATAAATATGAAAAATAGGTTTTATATTTAGGATCAAAACCAATTCAATAATTGGGTGCTATATTAAGAACTGGAGGAGTGTGTATTTATTGGGTTGTATAAATATGCAAAAATACATATAAATTTTTACTCAAAATGCATCCATCACTGTAAGCTTTTAGGAGATGCAAAGGCATTCATGGACTTGTAAAAATAGAGCAAAAATGATAAAATCGTTAAATTTGCTCAATGGTCATTATTTTTTGCAGTGGAGTCCATGCTAATTTTATAAAGGTACGAAAACATCTTTTACTTAAAAAGACAAAAAAGATTGAGGTGTACAAAAATCTGTAAACTTTTAATCAAAGTGCGTCGAACACTTTTTTTTTTCTTTTTTTTTTCATATGTGCAAAAGCACCTATAACTGTGCAAAAAATTAATTTTTTAAGTTTTGGTAAAAAAGACTTTTATTAAATTTTATTATACTGTTATAATATTAATAATTTTGTAATTAATACATACATTTGATTTTCTAAATTTATATCAACTTTTAATTTAGTCTTTTAAGTTTATAAAGTATATTGTCAGCACCTTTTATTGGACCATTTCTCGATTTGTGTGTGTCATCCTTGCACAGGGGCATACTAATCTTTTCTGTATTGTACCTTTTATTAACACTGTTGGTTTCATTAACAAAAAGTATTGATTCAAGGAATTTAAATGGTAACCCCATAATTAAATATTAAAACATTAATCTTTAATTTACATATTTAAAATAAAAACTATTTCTTTCGAAACACCCAAAAAACACATACACACACCCACTTACTCCATTAACAACTTAAATATGAGATTTTACAATTTCGCTAATGAATTTAACAACACTGACCACCTCATGCTTAATGTTTGTCATCATTTTTTCATTTCCGATGCGTCACTCTCTCATCCTAGTCAAATTCTTCATCTAAACCCTCTACACTCACAAGCCCATCCCCATTCGAACATGCAGCAACAAAGCGAGTCAAGAAATCAGGTGATACTAGCATTTTAACGGAAAAATTGTTTACCTTTTTTCTTTTTCCAGATTTCGACTATTGCTCCAGCTTCGTCTTTTCAACTTTCTCTCTCTTCTGGTATATTATGTGTTTTCTTTCAGTTCATATCTTCAAAGAGGTTTATGGGTGTTTTAGTCTTTCTACTGAATTGACAAAATTCTATATTGATATCTCATACCCATTTGGTCATTTCAAATTTCAACAGTTCTTTTTTGTCATTTTCCTTATATTAAACCATATATGTACACGTGTGACAATTAATTAAGAAATTAATATAGAGGAAGCATGTTATGTTATTAATCCGTTCTCTGGAGTTCTACGGAACAATTCCGGGTTGAGTGTCACCGAGTGTCACATAGCAGGGTGAGATAAGATAACGTCATTTGTGATGCGAACTCAGTAACGTGCATGTGGACACCCATGATAAGTCTAATCCTCGTCTTTATTTCATTTTCCCTTTCCAATTCTCATTCCACGATCCCCTGCCTTTCCTATAGAACTAGGGACTGAAGACCAGACCGGTTCAGTAGGTTAAAAGTTAGTGGCTCGGATTGGAATCAGCCGGAAGATCAAATCAATAAGAAATTAAAAAATTAAAAAATAATTTAAATTTTTATCATATTGTCTAAGAACTAAGTATTAATTTATTACCTTGAATTACAAACAAAATAATGATATACTTACAATTTATTTGACAAATTGACGTCATAGTAGAGTATCATATTAAAAAAATCACTATACACTAATCCAGTAACCCTAGCAAACTATTAAAATAGCTATATGATAGCAAAACATTCTCACTTACAATCTACTAATCACTAAACTAATAATTATTAATAGCTTAAGAGAGAAGAACAAGTTTTTGAATCAATATTTTTTTTTTAAAAAAGCAACACCGGATTGACCCCTGATTGGTTTGGTTTACACCGGGTCATCCTGAGTCAATTTAACCCTAGTTTGCATGGTCAACCAGACCAATTACCTGGCCAGTTTATATGTTTTTAGGTTAAACAAGTCGGTCCAGTTTGGATTTATATACTATGCTATAAAATTAAAACCAGGACACTTACCTAGATTTTTTAAACATCTACTTTGGAATTTGATTTCTGACTATGTATGTGAAAAGAGTCTCATAATTATCATTAAATCATTACGCGCGGAAATTAGTTAGTGCCACCAACCCTGAAAGCCTAAAAATTAAGAAGAAGGGAAAGGAGACAAAAACAAGAGAAGAATAATAATAATAATAAAAGGGGAATGAATGAATGGAAGAGTGAAAAAGAAGGAAAGTGGTGGGGCGGAGTAATGAGAGAAGTACAGGAGGAGGACAGGCTTTAGGGCAGAGACAATAGGGGCCAACTGAAACGCTGTACTTGGGGGGCACTGCCATTTCTTACATTCATTTAATCTAATTTAATTAAATGAATAACAAGGAGAGACCATTATTTCCTATCCATGTATATATTTAAATGTAAAATAGAAAACAGAAGGATGAATTGTTGTGCAGGAGAAGCAGTACTGGCTTGTCGCATAGCTCATGCTCCAACGCCTCAGTGAGATTTGGTCTGATCCTTTTCACAGTCAATCTACCAGCCTAACCCCCCCTATCCTTCTCTCTCCCACCCCCTGGGATTTATCATTTATTATCAATTTATTACTGCTATGATCATTATCACCTCGATCTTAATTATAAAAATTAATTGATTAAATTAAAAAAATTAAAAAAATAAATTAAGTTAGTTATTTATAATGAATAAGTATTATTTTTCTTAAAATATTTTTACTAATTAAGTTTATTAGTTAAAACTGCTATTATCAGACGGACTATCTAGAAAAAATATATAAATATGAGAAACAAAATAGATTAGATTCTTATAATTAAAATCAAAATAAAAATCAAATAAGATCTTATATTAAAAACCAGAATAGTATTATGCAAAATTCATCCGTTAGTCGTGTATAATTTTAAACAATTGAAATTTAGGTTCTAACTTTTTACAATTTTAATCATTTAAAACTTTAAAACTTCAAATTCATGACATAAATAATTTTATTTTCTAAAACATGGACTATGTTTTTAATGATTAAACTCTAAAAATTAAATTGTATCAAATCAAAGTTTATGACTAAAAAAACTTACTTGTGTCAAATTAGATTAAGTTATCACTGAATTAAAATTATAAGAACAAAAGATGAATTTATGTGGCCAGTGTTTTCGTATCAATATTTTTTCCTCTTGTTCTTATTATAGGACACTTCCAATTAATTTTCATATATTAAGAAATAACAGTTAAATGATTAGCTTTGTCCTACGTGGATAAGTCTTTTCAATGCTGCCCCTTCAATTTTAAACCTCAATTATTGACAATATCGAAATGAGAAAAGGTAATTAGTGACATTATTGGCGACCCGTACTTGAAAAGAATTTGCTTTTTAAAAGACGCCCTCTAATAAGAACCAAATGGAATAATAAAATAGTACCTCCTGTCTTAATTATAACAATTAGTTAACTAATTTAAAAAGATTAAAAAATAAATTAAATTAGTTATTTGTAATAAATGGGTGTTATTTTTTTAAAAATATCCTTAGTAATCAGGTGTATTGATTAGAACTATCATTATTAAAAAGACTAGCTTAAAAAAATATATAAACATAAGAGACAAAATGAATTGAGGTCTTATATTTGGATCAAAATAAAAGTCAGGTGAAGTTTTATATTAAGAACCGGAGGTAGTATTGTTGATTTAGTTCTCAAATTTGAACACAAAACAATTTAACTTCTCTAGTTTCTTCATTCAAGCAACCTTCTCTTTATAGTCTCTTAACCGGAAAACACACAAATTTCTATGATTTCTTAGTTCAATAAACCATCAGAATTGATATATAACGATTGAAAATTCGTGGATTAAATTAATAATTTTTGTAAAAAATAAGAAGTATGAGCTATATTTTTGTTATAATAAAATACAGAATCTATCTTACAATTAATAAACCGGAATAATACGTCTTAATTTCCAAAATTTGTGAAATGTATGTATCTAATACACATATGAGATAAAATTTTTGAAAAGAAAAAGGTATAGTATTTATAAATTATAGACATGGCCATATCTCAACTCCTGGGTGAGCATAAGTTTACCTTGAGAATAATTCACCCAATCTAAGATGGAGTGAGACGGGCACACTCATTCCCGCTATTTTGTGATGTCCCTCTTAATTAAGACATTTAATTTTCTGGAACTAGATTGTGTTGGATTAATTTAGGCAGCGGTTGACCTTTTTGAAAGCGGCAGATTATTGTGGCGCTGACAGAATGGCGGAGTAATCGATGCTAATTATGGAATAACACGCACACACTTGAAGGGAGGAGCACAAAAAATAATGGAATAATAAAAATAATTAACAGTCAAATCAGTGGTCAAACCCAGCCCAGGTCCAAGACAAAGCTTACGTGGCACTTCTTGTACTCCATCCCTCGCAATGGCTTTAACCGCAGGCTGTGTCGTCGCAGACTCGCAGCACAACGTCTCTAGTTCTCTACGGTTCAGACCATTGGAGACAAAAGAACAACGAACAGCTAGTTCGGTTCATTTGTGACTGCCCGGTTTCATCTGGTTAACTATCCCTGAACTTCCCATAACGACCCCACTCTGTTCCTGAGCTAGTCTGGGGAAATCAAACTCACGCTCAAGGGCATTTTCGGCATTCTGCGATTTACCCAAGCCTCATCTTCTCCCAGCTCTGTCTTTTTTAAGGGTTTTACGCAGGAACTTCCACCCCAAACAGTACTTCTCTCGCTTCCTGGCTTTCCATTTTCCGATTTTTGCCTGTCCATGGATCCCGACACATTCACCTCCAGCATTTTCAAGTGGGACCCACGCACCATCCTCTCAACTTCCGCGCTTAACCGCCCGCCGCTTCTGGAGTACACGATGGCTCCGCCCCCGCCGACCTCGGCTGCCGTCGTGAGGTGCTCCAGCAGGGAGGTGGGAGGGCTGGATGAGTTGTTCCAAGCTTATGGGATTCGGTACTACACGGCGGCTAAGATAGCGGAGCTTGGGTTTACCGTGAGCACTCTTGTCAACATGAAGGACGATGAGCTTGACGAGATGATGAACAGCCTCTCTCAGATTTTTCGCTGGGATCTCCTCGTCGGAGAACGATACGGTATCAAAGCCGCCGTGAGAGCCGAACGACGACGTATCGACGAAGAGGATTTGCGGCGTCGTAACCCTCTCTCGGCGGACACCACCACGAACGCACTTGACGCTCTCTCTCAAGAAGGTGAACCCACTTTTCCACTCATTTCTCGGCATTATTTATATACTCTGCTCTTCTGGTAAACTATCGTTAGCCGTCTTAAACATCTTATGAAGAAATAATTATTCAAATATTGTGCCGGAAGTGAACTTCATATCCTGACTGTCAGGCAATAAGAAGGCTTTGAGTAATTCTCATCCCTAGTTATTATAGATAGAAACTGGAAGATAAAGAGCTAAGAGAAATTAGAAAAATTGAACCGAGTTGATATTACTGTTATATTAAACTACTGTTGTTGAAGTCGGCTTACGAACAGCACTATTTAATTTAATATTTTATGAACAATACTGTAGATAATGTACTAAATAATTAGTTATTAAGTTGCCGGTGTTGCTATTGACCGTGATGATGAGAACGCATGTTGATCCATATATGTGTGTGTGTGTGTGTGTATAGGTTTGTCGGAGGAACCAGTGGTGCAACAAGAGAAGGAGGCGGGAGGCAGCACGTGGGAGGTGATTGCGGCGACGGAGAGGAGGAAGCAGCAGCGGAGGAGAAGGAAGACGGCGTCGAGGATGAAGACAAGCCAGAACCACCATGACGACGAGAACGACGATCCGGAAGAGGATGGCGAAGCAGAAGACATGAACGAAGAAGGAATGAACAGCGGAGGATGCGAGAGACAGAGAGAGCACCCATTCATCGTGACGGAGCCTGGGGAAGTGGCACGTGGCAAGAAGAACGGCCTGGATTATCTCTTCCACCTCTACGAACAATGCCGCGAGTTCTTAATCCAAGTCCAGAACATGGCCAAGGAACGCGGCGAGAAATGCCCCACCAAGGTACCAAAAAATTCTGCAAAATCCATACTACACCCTATCCCCCCCCCCACCCGACCCGACTCAACTCAACTCAAATCAAATCAAATCTTGTTCCTTTTCTGTTTTGTCTATTTAGCTTTTCGCAAATTCTCAGTCATGGTACTACAACGTATTAACATTGCCACAACAGCGAGATGTTCCAAGAAACACGTGACAAAGACAGGGCCTCTGGTGGGGTCCTGCAGCTTCTTCTTTTATCACAATGAACCGCGAGTTAAAACCATGCTCCTCATGGATCTTAACGCGACTTCATATGCATTACAGGGATATACATAGGAAGGAATGCCATATGGGGTTGTGGGTTGTAGCTAGTAACATGTATATTTCGACAATATTAACTGTCTCTTGAAAGCTCCAAGGAAATAAGAAATAGAGATGTTAGATAGGGAGGGGTTTGTGAGCTGACACGTGGAAGGTGCAGGTGACAAACCAGGTGTTTAGGTACGCGAAGAAGGCAGGGGCGAGCTACATCAACAAGCCCAAGATGCGACATTACGTGCACTGCTATGCCTTGCACTGTTTAGACGAGGAGGTGTCGAACGAACTGAGGATGAGGTACAAGGAGAGGGGTGAGAACGTGGGCGCGTGGAGGCAAGCCTGTTATAAGCCGCTTGTGGCCATCGCCGCGCGTCAGGGTTGGGACATCGATGCCATCTTCAACGCCCATCCTCGTCTCTCCATTTGGTATGTCCCCACCAAGCTCCGTCAACTTTGTCACGCCGAGAGGAACGCCGCCGCCGCCGCCGCCGCCACTGCCGGAGCTTCCAGTTCTGTCTCTGTTGGAAGCGCGCACCTCCCTTTCTGATCATGATTCAGGAACGTAGCCCCCTACTTCTTTTGCTGTCTACTGTAGTAGCTCAACCTCGAGCCTCATATCACCTTTTGTCTTTCTCTTTTCTTTTCTTTTCTGATTAATATTTACCTCGCTTGAGTATGTAACCTATATATATGTGTGTATTTAAGTTTGATCGCTCTATATATAACCTCGTTCCCCTGTTTCGGACCTTACGTTAGGGTTAAATATGATTCGCTAATGTGTTCATATGATATAGCTGGCAACGAACAATCTATGTTAAATCTATACGATGCACCGTACATTCATATACTCTAATAGTCTAATCCCAGTCAGGAAAAAAAAATTAGTTATCTGATGCTCTGATCTGAGAACTTACATCCTAGCCAACCATTTTTTTACGCCGCCGTCGGATTGCCCACGGCGGGTTTCGTGTGATTTCCTTTTGTTGTCTCTTTTAAACCGACAGAAATTGTGGCCGTCCGATTCATGAGATAATCCCCGGCATCCATCCAGGATGCTTCCCTCGTCAACCATTTGCACACCTTGTGTTTCATCTCTATGATTTTGACCAGGTGTCACAGACCAGAAAATTACATGTGATTTGTGAACTTTTCTTATTAAGACTACAACAACCACAAAATTACATGTGATTTGTCAACTTTTCTTACCAAGACTACAACATCGTATGATTTCCAAGTTCGTGCTACTATACTGTCCTCCACTTGGTATTAATACTGAATGTTTCATTGTGGATCGGGGATAGAGGTCAAACAAAAACATTGGATCGGGGATAAGTGCTTTATAGTAAGAAAAGACAGGGCAAGCCAGACCCAAATGTGACATGGGCCTGCACATAGCCCATTGGGCTTCCTCCTTTGAAGCATGGTCAAGAATGTGTCCTTCTCATTCTCCTTACTACGTTAAAGAGACTTCATAAATTTGAGGTTCAATCTTCAGGGTTCATGATAGAATGCTTTGCTTTTTAAGCATGGCAAAAATAGTTCTTAGATATCATACTATCTCAATTCTTAATATAAGAGTTGGATAATTAATTTATAAAGATTAAGAAAATTATTAAGTCAATTATTTGTAATAAATAGATGTTTTCTTCCCTAAAATATCATTATTAATCATGTGCTTTTGAACTACTCATTGATAGAAACTCCTTAATATGTGCAATAATTATAGAATTATTTGATAGCAAAATAGATAAATATTGGAGATAAAGTAGATTAAAATTCTATATTTAAGACTAAATTAAATTCCCAATTAGTTTTTATATTAATGATCAAATGGAGATAATATACATTTAAACTAATGCCAGAAAAAGCGAAAATTGTTCCATGATTTTTTTTTTGGGAAAAGTGCACATTGATGATTGCCTTTACCAAATACCACAAAATAAGATGATGAGCAAGACAATATGGCATCACAAGTCACATAATTTTTAAAGGCGAAAATTATTCGATGTGATATTTTTAAATTGCAATGTGGCGTCACGGGTCTGAGAGCTCAAATATAATTCTGTTTTTGAGTTATTTTCATTCACAAAATAGCTAGTTCTGATATAGCTTTTTGTTAAGACTTGTGAAAGTTGAATTGAATAAGCTGTCACAAGTCAAGATCCAACATGTATATAGAGAAGCAAACTATAGTGCTGACTGTTTAGCTAATATTAGTTTTAGTATTGATGGGGTGCTGAAGGTTTTTGCTGAACCTCCCTGACAGGTTTGAGGATGCTTGTACAATGACTTTGTGGGTTTTGCTTTCCTGCGTTCAGTTTTGATACAATAAGATAGGCTAAATGCCTCGTATTATTCACCAAAAAAAAACAGGGTGATAGAAAATAATATGGTTTTTTATTGGACATTCACCTCATGCATAATGCATCCTCTACATTCAAAATGAAATTAGATGATCTGAGCACAGAGCATATACGCGATTTCTACTTTTTAAGTTGATCTAAAGACCTGAGCACAGAGCATATACACGCTTCATAAACTATGAAAGAGTTATTGAGTTACATGAACTTTGTTATCAAACAATTTAATAGTATAAAGGAGGAAGAAACATATTAACCTTATTTGTAATTTCGATATCAAATAAGGAAAAAAATTAATTTACAAGTTTTTATAGAGTCATCTAATTTTTAATCCGGTCTTGTAGTGTTTATTTTTTTTATTTTTTATCAAGTTGTTATCATTTTACCACATTTTTAATCAGGTCTTTGAAACTTTTTTTTTTTTTTTTCATTTGATCCTTATGGTTTACCTGATTTTCAAGCAAGTTATTTTTTCCTTTTTATCAGTCACCTAAAAATACAAAGATTTGATTAAAAATCATATAAAACTATAAGTATATAATAAAAAGAAAGTAAACTACATGAACCAATTAAAAATCTGGTAAAACTAAGTGCATATTAGTTTTCTCACCAAATTACACCAAAATAAAAATTAAAGAGATAATTGGAAGTGACACTTGAACTAAAAATCTGGGGAAAGTAATATATAATTATATTCAAAGAAAACGTATAAAAGAAGGGAATTGATGATGAGAGGGTTGAAATTTGAAAGCGAAGAGAAGAAATTGGAAAATGGAAGGGCCGAAAAATGTGACTTAGGAACACAAAGACAACATCATTCCCTGGACCGAAGCCCCCGCAGCAACCGTCCCCAAGTCAACCTTATTGACCGACCTCCTCGACTTTTTGTCCTTCTATTTGAAAATTGAATCTGTATTTATTTACTAAAACCACATGTATGTATATTTATGTGCGGAGAATTATTAGTAAGTCCTGATGACAAATAAACAGTTGTTATTTACTATCCTAAGACTTGTTATTGTACATAGCTTTGTTATCACTATATTCTTTAGTAATTATGTTCTTTACTGAGGTCTTCCTATTTATATATGTTCTAGCTTTTCTTTTTACCCGCTTATTGTTCTGTTTATTTTTCGCTATCAAATTAATAGTCTTGTTGACTTTAATGGCTAGGTATAACATGACTTATTCAAATTATTAACTAAAATCCATTTTAAAATCATAAGAATTTGAATGCCATACCATATATTTTACCTTCAATAAGATGGCACTGATTAAAAATTCTTATTACATGCATTATTTATACATAAAATAAACGTAAACGAATTAATTTATCCAATCAGTTTTTTAGAATTTGAGTATTTTATTCGAACTTCAAAACCCTTATCTTTTTTTCTTTTTATACTAGCACATAATTATCTTAATATCCGATACTATTATGTTCGATTCATTTGTGACAGGTTTAATTGAAAATAGTTCTTCCAAATGTAAATTTTTTATCCACAAGGCACAATGTTTGAACCTTGATCTTATCCACAAGAAGCTTCCTTCCACTTAACTCATCAACATACCATTATTATTCCTTATTATTTACGGATGTCCCTCCTGTAAGATCGCACTCTGATATTTACAAAATAAATATAGTTCTTCCTGAATTAAGAAATTTATTATACTACCTCCTGTCTTTAAAATTAGAACTCGTTTGACTTTTATTTTGGTCCTAAATATAAGACCCCGATCTATTCGGTCTCTCATATTTATTTATTTTATTCCAAGGTAATCTTTATATTAATGGTAGTTCTAGCCAATACATTTGATTAGTAAGGATATTTTAGAAAACACAACACTTATTTATTACAAATAATTAACTTAATTAATTTTTTAATCTACTCAAATTAGTCAACTAGCTTTTATATTAGGGATAGGAGATAGTATTAATTAACACACACAAAGAGGAAGACAGAATTTGACTTTCAGCTAACACGTAGAAGTTGGGTAGGCAAAGAATATTGTTAGGTTTCCATGGTATTGGTTCAACGTTTGAAGAACACAGAATTATAAAGCTTCCAAACACAAACAGCCTCCTCATTTTCCTGCCTAACAAGTATATTAAATTTCTATAATACTATAATATAATGCATATAATATAAACTCTCTCTCTCTCTCTCTCAAGTAGTACAAATTTATACAAGAGTTTTAATTAATTCACCAACTGTTGAATGAATATTTATATAATACACGTACGTTAACGTTTGTGCATATCTTTTCATGGGAACCGACCAAATGTACAGAGTCCTGAGAGAGTTTAGATTCTTTCAAACTCTCGTGCTAGTTGTTGGTCGGTTATGCTCAAATAATTCTGCTCCTTTCTCTTTTGCGTGCGTCTCCAATTATTATTTTATGCATTATTTCCTGTTATTATTCTTATTATTATTTTTCTCATGTAAAAGCTATATATTACCGATTCAAGACGTGTTGTGATGTAGGCTGCACCCAATTGCTTGAAAAATATTTTGTATAGATCAGTTTAAAATACTGTTACTGTATGTCATTTGAGTTATAATTAAATGAGAGACAATTCGTATATATTTTAGATGACTTAATTATATATCTGAGCTCAATTTATATTCCAATATAATTATGTTTTTTTCATGTAAAATTCATAACAATTGGAGCTATTAATAAATTATAAATAATATAACTTATTTTTTACTATAAAAATTTAGGTAATAAGCTGAGTGCCTAATAAAGTCTTGACCAAGTTAAGGCATGGCGTTCAAAGAGCATTTACAAACACAGAACTTACAAATTACCTAATAAAGTCTTCACGTCAACAGTTAGGTTATTAAACTGATATTTTTA
Source organism: Neltuma alba (assembly GCF_004799145.2). Classification (NCBI taxonomy): domain Eukaryota; kingdom Viridiplantae; phylum Streptophyta; class Magnoliopsida; order Fabales; family Fabaceae; genus Neltuma; species Neltuma alba. The sequence goes on from NW_021633220.1 coordinate 53,149, forward strand.
TAGGATTTGTGTCAACTCCATATTGATTGGATCAATCTTTGTCAATAATACTATGGATTCCTTTTCTTTTTTCTATTTTTAAACATTTTAAGGGGAGACGGGAGACCTCTTGGCATATACCACTACTGTCAATCCTAAATATAAGAGTAAGTTAGATATTTAATTTAGTCTTAAATATAAATATAAGATTCTAATTTATTTTATTTTTCACATTTATTTATTTATTTTAAAATAGACCCTATAATTATTGTACATGTTAAAGAGTTTTCATTCTAATACATAATTAACAAGGATATTTCAGAAAAAATATTACTTATTTGTTGCAAATTAAATAACTAACTTAATTAATCTTTTAATATTCATAAATTAGTTATCTAGCTCTTATATTAAAAATAAGAAGTAGTATAATGTTAAGAACGAGAAAATATTGATGTGCCCTGGATAGGGTTCTGCCATGGGACATTCCTTATAAATCAGCCAAAAAGAACGAAAGAAATAACGTAGGAGTGCATATAAACAGAAGGAAAAAGGATCCAAGAAAAAAACAGCTCCGCTTGATAAATTGCACGACTCCAGAGAAGATCCATTATATTACCATTGGCCAAAAAAAAAGAGAGGAAATTTTTTTTTTTTGCTTTATCTTTTGTCCTAAAAAGTAAGTGCAGGAGATGCAGATAAAAAGAAGTGGATATGAAAGAACTTGGTTCCAGGAGGCTCCTCCTGTTTGAAAAGGGCGGCCTCCAATTTCTAAAGTTTCGGTGGCCGTAAAGCCCCTCCTTTAATTTAACTCATCACTTTCAAATTCCTTCTTTCACATCAATGTCTCCGAAGACAAAAGTACACTCCCATTATAATCGTATCACGCACTCTTCTAATTTCTTGCCCCTCATCATTTCAAGCGCCATTTCATATCTCTTTAGCCTTTTCTTATATTAATAATCTTATAATTACTCTGTATACCTAAGTTTTGAAAATCTTGATTTAATTATGAAAAACACGAGCCCTGGCGCCATGAATGAGTAGTGTTTTTGAAGGGGTCGTCTCATCAATGTTTGTTGGGGGGATGGCTTCATTTCATAGAGCGGTGGTTGTTGCCATTGTTAACACGTGCGTTTAGTTAATATGGTTAATAATTATTGCAACAGGAGACTTAATTGTAGAGGTCAGAGACCATTTACTCCAACCAATTAGAGAATTCATCGCAAATTAAATAGAGCCAACTGATTTCTCAAAGCAGCACATAAAATATAGTGAACCAGTTTTAATTTGTTGCTACCCAACCCTCTCATGCATATATGGTGGGAAATATTTTTAATTCCTACATTTTAAAATCTTTTAATGATATGTTAAAGTTTTTAATTAGTTATATATGCAAACTTGTTTACTTAGTGATTCCTAAAAGTTTAGATGTATAATTTGCCCATTTAAATGCGTGTACGTGTCAGAACTATTGGAAGTGGGACATAATTTGGCGCGTTGAAAAAAAGAGCCGTCAGGATCGCACTGCGGACTTGAAGAGTTCAAACCCTTCCCCATCGGACTCGGTCTCCGGTCAAGGCTCGGACCCCAAATTGGGATTTCATTTTTTCCCTGAGAAACATGGATTTAAAAAGTCAGCTATTTTCAGCGCCCATGGGGCAGCCAATTTCAGTCTTTTATCACAGACTTGCACTGATAGGTATTATAATACTCATCGGTCTGATAAAATACAAATCATTCGAAATTAGTTTTAACGATTTAAATTTAAAATTTTTTAATAAAATTTTTATTTTCTTTAAAAAACTTACGGTTAAAAAATTATATTTACTTTGGATTATGCACCTATTAAAAGAAAAATATTTTTTAAAAAACAAAAATATTAAATATTAAATCTTGGCCGTCCATTTTGAGTTTGTATATTTGAGATTTGATGAGTATCATAGTATTCATCAGTGCAATAAACATTGAAATTGTTTCACTCATAAGAGTGATCAGCATCATGCTGCTTATATTTAATATGGATGGTCTAGATTTAATGTTTTTATACTTTTATTTTTTTTTTTAATGAATATAGAATATAAAATAAAAACAATATCTCAGTGTTAATTTTTCAAAAATAATTTTTTAATTTAAATATTATCAATTAAAAATTTTAAATTTAGACAATTAAAATTATATTTAGATGATGTGTATCTCACTAGAGCAATAAGCATCAAGATATTCATCAATATGATAAATACTAAAACTAGTTCTAGTCACAACACATTCATCATCCCTCTTACCAGCTTACCCTTAAAATATCCCCTGATTTTTTATACCGAGTATTAATTCATGCAAAAAAAAATTTGTGAATTACGTTTTCAAATAAAATTAACATAAGAAGTCTAAATAGTAAGAGGACAACCAAAAATATCAAAATCAGTGTCTGTGGAGTCTTGTGATATTGAGGAGGACAAGACGGAGCTTCATACTTTGACTCCAATGCCGAATTCGGAGACCAATCTGCTACGCTCCAAATATTCCTTTGTATTTTCATGCTTCACGTTATTCGTCCCTCATGCATGCTCTTGTCAACTTTACTATTTACCATTATCTTCAACTATCCAGTCCTAGTATTCCAATCATCAATTCATCCAAATTGACGTTTTCCCTTAATAATTTCATTCCAACAGATTTTGCATTGACTTGCGAAACAAATCATTTTTTTTCTGAACACACAAAAAATGTGAGCTGAGTCCAGAAATCGAAGCTCACTAGGGTCAGGATAGAATTCCAACTCAAAAAGCACTTATAGAGATACTTACAAATCGCATATCAACATAGTCCTCACACTAGCATCATGATTCAACTTCGCACGCTTGTGGGTTATAAGCTGATTTCATACTAATTGGACCAAGTCTTACTGATACTTGTGAAAGAAATCCTTTTTGCCAATAATAATTTCAATAATATATATTCACAAGTTGATACTTGTATTTTTTTTTTTTTTTAAAAAAGTCTCATCCGATAATGTCTGAATCATTCCTCCATTATTTTTGAATAATTGCCAGGGTATCGTGTGTATTTATATACTGTTATGATCTTAATATATGATCTAATTAGGAGATGAGTTTTGGTCTGAAATATAAAATTTTAATACATTTTACATCGCATATTTATCATTTTTACCTGAAATTATTTTAAAGAGATTAGGTCACGTATATTGCAATCAAAAAATTTATTTAACTTTCTTAACTTATTCTAATTAAATAAATAGCTCTTATATCAATAAGCAGAGGAGTATTAACATACAATTAATATTCAGATTCAATTTAAAGCTAGGCGTAGGTCAAAACTAGATTCGTTGGGTTTTAGTCTTGTTACTCGGTTATAATCAATCAACTATTTTTTTGGGTCAACTCATATATATAATTGATTCCATTCGATAAACGGTCCTAAGCTAACTACATGTCTTTTTTTGGGGTTTGATTTCACATAAGCTAATGCCACGTGAAACAAGCTGTTCTTTTCCTTTGTTTTAGAATAAAACAACGTAATTCACCCGCAGTTTTAATCTGAATTTGGTATAATTAAATTGGATTTAATCTATTCATTTCTATGTGGTCAATACCAAATTGAATATCTATTGGATCAATCTATTAATTTAATTATATTTCAAATCAATTAGGTAAATTGTCCAAACCTATAAAGAGAATCGCCCCTAGACAACATGCATGTCCGAACAAACGTATATATTTTTTCCCCCTTACTCAAATTTTGAAGATCAGATTTTACTTCAATTATAATTAGACAGATTGAGATGTTGTTTTTCCCCGTAATTGATACACAGTTTAATTAATCTTGAGGTGATATATATTGCCGGGGAAAAAAATCATTTGAAAGGATGCTTTTATGGTAAGTATACACGTGTTGGGCCACTAAAGCTCTCTACTTTCCTTTTCCTGTTGCAACTAATTCCTAGAAACGATTCGCTTACTTTATCTTTACACACGACGCATTTCTTTTTGTTATGAAACACATTGTAAAAGTTTTCCAAACAAACTCAAATTACAAGAACATATCTGTATATATTATTCCTCCGGTCTTAAATATAAGACCCATTTTATAATATAAATTATATTATAAAATGAGTTTTATATTTAGGATTGAAGGAATAGCAAATAATTGATACCCACTAAATTTTGATAGTTTCTCCGCGAACAGAGAATATGTACATATATATTTTTAATTAAATTCTCATCATTCATAAATTTCAAAAAAAGAAGGGATATATATATCACGCGCGCGCATGGCTTTAATTAATTAATTTGGTAATTTGATTGAGTCAACATGCATGGTTCAAGAGATTAATTAATTAACATATATTTTAAGGAAAAAAACGTCATTTTGAAGTTCCAGCAATAAATAATAATAAAATGAAATTGAAAAATGGGTTAAGATATTTATTTAATAATGAGATTGGAGGCATAGAGGAGATTCTAGATAGGTATGGTGGATAGTAATGAAAGAAACGAAAATGCTGAAGGCCGACATAAATATATATGAAGAAGACGCGTTTTCTTTCTAAAAACTCTGCGCATCAGATGATCCTTTTCATATGTATCTTTAGACCGCACAACTGCGTGTTCAAACCTCATTCTATATCCACTTGTTCATTCATTTATCTCTATCTCTACCACCTTCCTTAACCATCAATATAATCTCTTTACTGATATATATATATATAAATATAAATATATATATTTGTGTGTCTGAGTTATGAACTAATATATAAATCACAGCAAGTGTACACATAAATTAAAATATATACGAGTTTCGATACGTTTCTTTTGTGTTCTGTAAGTGTACGTTATGTATTCAGTTCTTCTCTCTTGCTAAACTTCTTCTTCTTCACTGTATCTCTGCTTATTTTGGGGAGGTGAGGTATGATTTCCAGCTCTCTCTCTCTCTATATATATGGACACACAAACATGGATGTCACTCAAGCATCCCATTCTGTCCAGACAGTTTTGTAAGCTATAATTTAAATCTTATATATGCATATGACATTGTATAATACACACAACACATATGTATTTGTGTGTGTATGTATATCCAAATGAATCACGCTTTTAATCTCTCTTCCGTATTTCATAATAATGCTTTTGCGGTTTCTACATATTAATTAAATTGGTAGTTAAGGTTTAGCTCTTATGATGATTTTAGCATGGTACATAATATATATCTTCTAGGTCCTTTTGCTTGCTCTTTTTTTGAGCTATATATGAAACTTGCCCTCATCCTTGTGAAGTCATATAGCTCAACTTATATATCTAAATTTTATGGGAAAGCGAAAAGTTTTGATAAATGATCGAGCTACTTGATGGTGCTAATGCTCCAGTATGATTGCCATTGATTGGATTTATACACACACACACACACATTAACTAAATCCTAGTTAATGTAAAAGAATAAATTAACTAAATCCTAATTAAGGTAAAAGAATGGAGTCTCTATACACAAGTACGTCTATAAATATAAAACTAAATTCATTTGATGTAATTAGTGCAACTACGTATGAAATACTTTTCCGGTCCTTAATATAAAACCCATTTAACTAATTTGATTAGATTAAGGAAGTTAGGTAAGTTAGTTAATTATAAGAAAAATGACATATTTTTTCTAAAACACCATAATCATCTTTTTTAATACTTCATCTCCCTCTTCTACTTGATTACAGTTGAAGGAGTATCTATATGGGTAATTTAGAAAAAATTGATAAATATGAGAAATGGGTCTTATATTTAGGACCAAAACCAGCTCAAGAATTGGATCCTATATTGAGGACCGGAGGAGTATAATCCTTGGGATAACGAATGGATAATTCATTGGAAAATGGAGATATATTGATCGATAATCAACTTGAGATGTAACCATCAAACAGAAATAACCATAACATCAAACCAAATGACTTAACACACAAATTAAAATAACAAAAAGTTGTAAAGGACAACACGCATGCTTATACATTGTAGATTGAATTTAGGTAAAATTTTTAAATATTTACCATCAGATTTTTTTTTTCTTGGGATAACTTACGACAGAGAGGAATCCAAATTCTTGTTTTCGACTCTCTGTCATGGGATATATTACAAAATCTGATTGTAAATATATAAAAACTGAACCTAAATATATGAGCATCCAATAATTCGTCAACGTTGACCATCAAATTCATGATATGGCCAATTGGAAGGAGGATGAGAACTAGAGGACGAGCTGGGACCGCCAAATTGCATCGAAGACGTGAGAAGGTCTTCTTGTTCTTGTTGTTGGTGGGACATTCCGGACGATGAAGACGAGGAAGACAGAGCCGTATAAGGTTGTTGTTGTTGTTGAGGAGAATTATAAAACATATTGTGACTCGAACCAGAACTTGCCAGAAGATGTTGAGGATATTGATAATAATTATGATAATAAGGTTGTTGTGGAGAGAAGGGTACAGCGGTGGGAGGAGCAAGGGCGAGTGGAACATTAACATGTGGTGGTTGACGAGGAGGAGGATTTGTGAGGAAAGAAAATTCACCTGAGGATGAAGGAAACGACGTCGTCGTCATGGACGGTGATGGCTGAAGTTGAGCTCTCTCAGGGAAGTTGAGCTTAGCTTTGCTTCCTTTGAATCTGAGGGCGGCTTCGTCGTAAGCAAGGGCGGCGGCCTCTGCAGTGTCGAAGGTTCCGAGCCAAACTCTGGCGGCTTTCTTGGGATCACGAATCTCAGCCGCCCACTTCCCCCATGGCCTTTGTCTTACCCCTCTGTAGTGTCTCTTCCTTGTGCTCTCTTCGACATATACATACCCACGTAAGTACTCTCAAATGCAATGGCCTAAATACTTCATCTACTTCTTTTTTTTCTCTTTTTTTTTCCAATCATCTTTCACCCAACAAAACAAACTCACGCACCCATCATATTCATATATAGAAGATTAAACTCAACCTCTTACTTAAACTAAAATTTAAGGAGTTGTTTGATACAGCTTTCGGTCTTTAATATAAGAATTAGTTTGATATTCAATTTGGTTCTAAATATAAGAATCCAGTCCATCGTGTCTCTCATATTTATCTATTTTTTTAAAGTGGTCCTTGTAGTAGTTACACATGTTAAAAATTTCATCAAATATTAGTTCTAACTAATACATATGATTAACAACGGTATTTTAAGAAAGACAATACCTGTTTATTACAAATAACTAACTTAACAAAAATTTTTAATCTACTCAAATTTAGTGAACTAACTTTTATCAGTTAAGCCTAATGGCTGAAACACTTCATCTGCTTTCTAAAGCTCCAAGTTGCACCGTTCACATTCATTCACACACACACACACACACACACGAACATTGGAGCTATATATATTTACAGTTTACACTAACATATATATATATATATATATATATATATAGGGCCAGTTATAGATTTTTTATGTAACAGTTCAGTTCATCTACAATCACAGAAGTAATTGTCTATAACATTTACAGAGATAATTAATATCTGCAATTAAGTGAAGTAGACTTCTCATTATTTTACATAACTCCCTCCCCGCAAAAAAGGAGGAAAAATTAATGATGTATGACTGTGACGAAAAGTTGATTTTGTTTTGCAACTGCTTAATTAAAATGCTTGAGTGATTGAACGGGTAAACTAGAATGGTAAAATATTTATAGAACTTGACCTAACTTTGACCCTTTTTTTGGACACTGGTATAGAATAACCGGTGAACTAATTGATCGATCTCTGTACCGTAGAGGAAGAGAAACAATAAGGCGATGGGAGAGAAACTGTTAGCTTTGGACGAAATCAAAGACATAATTAAGAAAAAGGAACACCATTTTTGGGAAAGAGAACAAGTTGCATCACACAAATATTCTTTAAAAAAAAAAATCTAAGCTGTCTGCAAGTTTCATATGATGAGATAATAGATGGATATGAAGGAGCCACGTCGGGGATTAAAGAAAATTCATGATATGAGATGAAGATCTTATCTGAACACATTGAAGAGCGAGAGGGGAAAAAATTCCAGAAACATAAACAGAGACAACATAGATGATGGCTAAGAAATAGACAGGATACTTAATGTAGAAGATGCAAATATGAACAGAGAAACTAATTGAAGTCATAAATAGACAGCCCTAGCCGCCAATTTTCATCCGTGTTTCATACTGAATCAGTGAATATGAATGTAATTATTATATAACAAGACCAATTAGGAAAAAGAATCACACACGATATCCGCATGCGAAGTAGACATATATGGCAAAGGTAAATATGAACATATATACCTTGATGATGTTGAAGTGCTTGAAGATATTGTTGAGTGTTATTAGGCTCAGAAGTGGGCTGAGTCGACTCAGTTAAAGGATCCTGATAAGCATTAGGGGAAGCCCCGATGACCTGAGCAAGGGCAGAAACCATGGCGGACATATCTTGCTGAGAACGATCAGAGTAAATTGGGAACAAGTGATCCTCCTCTTTCTCTTGCGCTTCTTCGCAAGAACCTGATCTCTTTCCATGATCTCGATCCACTTTAGCTAACTTTCTGCTATTGATTCTTATGATTCACATACACAGAGAGATCACATATGCATGAACTTGCCCTTATATGTGAGTATATATAACGTTAAAGATTAGAGTTCGATTCGATGATGAGCAGAAAAAATCTAGCTAGCAAAAGTGAAAAGGAATGGGATTGATTATGATCGAAGCCTGATATTCTTGGATCAATAAAAAAAGCTAAAAGAAGAGAGGGAAAATAAAGGAGGAGGAGAGAATAGAATAAAGAAGGGGAGGGGAGGAAAACCCTAGTTTGGCTTTCGGGGCTTTATAGTTTATATGGTGCTTCTTGGGAGTGTGTGAACATGATTTGGGACTGTGATGAAAGAAGAGAGACATGAGAGCCATACAAGACAGTCTTTTATTATGATTATTTTTTTTTTGGTCGTTTTCTTTTCCTTTCTCTTTTTTCTTTTTCTTTTTCACGCGTGTGTGTATGTGTGGGACGTAGCACCGGCCCATTTGATGACTTTTTGGAATTAATAATGTACTATCTCAGCTCTTAATTCTAAAGCCTCATTTATTTATATAAATAAAGTTTTATAATTAGGACCGGAAGTAATAGTATTTAGTGATAGGGGTGGTATTAATAAATTCATAATTAATTAATAAATTGAAATATAAGACCCGAGGTTTCCGATTCCTATGTACGAAGAAAAAGGTTTCAATCATTTTCATATATTTTTGTTGTTCTTATTCTATCTTGTGTGTATAAGTACTTTCATGTCAGCACAGTAAAATGAAAACATATGTAGGAAGAAAAGCTCAATATGGAGAAATTAAAGAGCAAATGATAAATATGTTCAGTATATATATCACTCACTAGGTCCCATTATTATATCATTGGGGGGAGAAAATAATTCAAATAATGAGAGATAAAATATAGTTACAAACTTAGTTCCTCTCCATACTTTCTTTCCACTACTCATTTAACTAATACCATAAACAAGCATATCTTATTTTTACAAGTATTGAAGTGATAATATATAAATGAACAACCATTAGGTTAAATGAATAATCAAATGAACGGATGTGATTATGTATTTTAAGAGACGCATGGAAAAAATGGAGAAAAATCCAAATCCCTGCAGGATGAGGGGGAATGAGAGCATGAGACATTGAGGTGGGATAACTAGAGTTCACTTGTCTCATATCTCTGTTTTTTTTTTTTAACTGATTCGTGTTATATACTGTATATAGAGTTTTGAATTAATTTTGGCTATTTGATTGATGTGGGATAATTTTGTTGTTAAACCTTCCTCAAATTATGAGAGATGATTTTGTGGCAAATCTTCACTACAAAAAAATTGACTTTCAGCGGCGACAAAAGTCGCCGCCTAAAGTTTTTTGCGGCGACAAGTCGCCGCTGAAAAGTCGTTGCCGTAGCAGCTGTGGCTGAAAACTTTTAGTGGCGACTAAAAAAGGTCGCCGCTAAAAGATACTTTCAGTGGCGACTTTTAGAAGAACATTCAGCGGCGACAAATGTCGCCGCAGAAAACACTTTCGGCGGCGACTTTTTTGTCGCCGCTGAAAGTAATGCCTAAGAAGAATTGCCTTTACCAATGCCACGTCATCACTGCCGGTGCCACGTCATCGTCTCCGGCCGCCACGTCAGCACTGTCGACCTCCACGTCATCGCCGTCGGCGGCCACGTCATCACCGCCGACCGCCACATCATCACTAGCCACCTTCACGTCATTGCCACATCACTCCTCCTCGCCACGTCATCATCTAAATATTTTCACCTTAAATGTGTCTTCTTCCAGATTCGAACTCGTGACCGCCTCCTTTCGTGTCCAACCTTCTTGCCGCTGAGCCAGATTGAATTTGTTTATTAATATTGTAAAATAAAATATATATTATTATATTATACTTTCAGCGGCGACAAAAAAAGTCACCGCTGAAAGTCTTGGTTTCAATGGCGAACTTTCGGCGGTGACTAAAAAAGTCGCCGCTGAAAGTCCACTTTCGGCGGCGACAAAAAAGGTCGCCGCTGAAAGTCTTGGTTTTTTTGCGGCGAATTTTTGGCGGTGACTAAAAAGTCGCCGCTGAAAGTCCAACTTTCGGCGGTGACTAAAAAAGTCGCCGCTAAAGTCCACTTTCGGCGGCGACAAAAGTCGCCGCTGAAAGTCTTGGTTTCAATGGCGAACTTTCAGCGGCGACAAAAAAAGTCGCCGCTGAAAGTCCACTTTCGGCGGCGACAAAAAAAGTGCCGCTAAAGGTCCACGTTTCAGCGGCGACACTTTTGTCGCCGCTGAAGGTCCACTTTCTTCAGCGGCGACTTTTTGGTGTCGTCGCCGAAAGTCGTCGCCTAAAGTCTATTTTTTTGTAGTGCTTTCATTATTAAATACAAGCTATGGGGAATCGAATTTTCTCAACACGTTTTATTTAAATTAGATTATTTGGCATAGTTTCATGAGTTTTTGGTTTTACTCTTTAATTATATTGTCTTCTGTCATTTCACAAATGGTTCAAAATAACATAATCTATCTTAATATTAGGGGTGTTCATGAGGCCCCAGCATTCGTTCATGAGACCCAGTTATCCGGTGTGCTTGTTCAAGCCTGAGAAAAAAATACCCTACCCAGTCAATAAAAAAGAAGCCTAAAGAAAAATGGACATTTTCTGGCCGAGTTAATTATAGGCAAGGCATTGGGCATGATATGTTGCCTTGCCTATCTGGCCTTGGCCAAAATATATATATAATTATATTTTGCCAACTATATATATATGATCATATATATTATATACTATAATATTAATATATTATAAAATTATGATTTTTGAAACTGATATGAATATGAAATGGAATACGGAGGTAAAGCCAAATTTCATACTTTCTGTCGGTTTGATTTTGATAGCTTTTTTGTGTTAGTATTGATTTTATTATATTATATTTTCAAAAATTATATATATTATATTTTATTATCATTCACATAAATGCTAATTGAGGAATTCTTACCTCGCCCGTAAAGTTTGACCTGAAGCACCATTTGATCTTTCTGTTATATATATTATATTTTTTTCCCTTTAAATTACAATATAAATTAAATTGGGGATTTTTTTTCACATATAGTATGAATAGAGTGTCATCACTTGGGCAGGAAACATCCGCCCTGCTCAACCCCCATTAGCCCAACCCAAAATGGCTAGGGTTTTTATTGGGTAGGGTCGGGTAGTAGGTTGCAAAATACAGCACACTCATCATTTGAGCTCGGCATTGGGTATGGATCCTACCCTGCCCATGAATACTCCTACTTAATACAACATATGCACAACAGTACAAAAGATCAGAATATTATAAGTTGGAAAAACTTAAGAGTGATTGGATTAAATAGAAGAGACTTGATCATCCTTAAGTAAAGTCAAAAGTTCAAATATTGAGGGGGGGGGGAATTCATGTTGATAGAGCTACATATTTTTAATTGAATTTGGCAATATTTGAATCTGACTACCCATATAATCAAATGCTAGATAATTATATAAAACATATAAGTGGGAAAATAATATGTTTAATTAAACTATTAATTATTATTATGCCACATAATCCTAAATAAATTGACATCAAATTGATATGATAACCAGATTCCAATTTCCAATTATTATTAAAAATATAACATGATAAAATGTTAAAACGATTTTTTTTTTTTTTTGCCAACAAAGCAATATACTATCACCATATAACTACCTCAAGTGGGGTCATGGGATTTGGTTTGTCTGCATTGAAGGAGAGGGAATGAATTAGTTAGGCTCATTTAATGATCGGTTGAAGAAGTCTTCACGATCTGCAACCTTGTTCCAGTCAATATAATTCCCTCTTCGGTAATTTGAGTCCCAAAAAGTCAGTTCAAAATGTGTTGGTCAGTGACTCGATTGTTCCATGAAAGATGGGTGCAAGATGAAAGTTAAAGTATACATACAAAATGCAGCATTCTGTGATTTCTGCAAGCCATTAAAGGGAATAGAAATCACATGATGTTTCATAACCGAGTAATAAGAATGCTGCAAATGATAATTTTTTCCCGTTGAATGTTTCATAATCATTTATATAATTACCTCTTTTCAATAATTCTATGGTCACTTTATGGAAAAAAAGAAAGAAGAGAAAATTCTATAGTCAATAGTGCTTCGACGGATGGAGTGAGAATTTTTTTTAAAAAAAATGGAAATATGGTCGTTTTTTAAGAAAATTTATGTTAAAAAAGTTCCTAAAGACTTTAGGTGAATTATGTAATTTTTGTGCTTCTCGTTTATCTTAACCATATTTTGAGGAGTTCCTTGTAAGTCACTCTCCTTATATTTTTCCGTGCTCACTTAATCATGGCATTCAACCCATGAGCGGGTGGTTGGAATTTGAAAGCTTGTAATTATAGAATAATCGAATGAACTGTGAACTTCTTATGCTGATGTGATTGACAGAGTCAGTCGACATTATATTTTAAATCATTGAATCTAAATTGAAGTTATGGACACGCTAAA
>NW_021633221.1:0-48908 GCF_004799145.2 Neltuma alba
TCCTAACATATATATATATATATAAATATTTTTATGCTTTTGGCATTCATCCCTAGACTTAGGTAAAACTTCAACCTGTAAAGAAGAAAACGTGATCATGGGTTTGCTCTAAAATGGAGAAATTCTACCGGATAAATTCTGAAGTGGAGAAATTCATCCCTAAATCGTAATGCTTCTATCCTAAGTGATAAAAAATTATGATTTAAAAATCATAAATATTCGAAATGAAATTCTTTTTAAAAATCTAAAACATATAAAATTGATGAGGTGGAAAACATTCTCAGTTTTCTTTTAGCAGAACAAATTAAAGCAATTGATGAAATCAAAAAATAAGAACATAGAGTTATGCACCCACAATTTAATAAGTTTCAGAATATTATATTTACTTTTTTTTTCTTGGTCAGGTACTTATTTTGGGGGGGAAAATTTCACCATACAATACCATATTTGTGCATGTATATGTAAGGAAAATAGTAATAAAAACATCAACACAACATAAAAATAATAGAAATTAAGGAAACTCAATGAAATAAAAATATATACTTACTTTTTTTTTCAGATTTCAGTGTCAAACCAAGAGAAAATGAAAGAGATTCTCAAACCAAAACACACGAATGCAAATCCTGTCAACCAAAAATATGTGAGCTTTAGTTACGAGAGAAATAATATTAATAAAAATGTATAATAAGCATGAGATTAAAGTGATCACCAATTAATTCATTCACATAATCACAAGCAAAATACATTTCTTTTTTTTTTTAAATGGCGTTGTTTAATAATGGGCAAAGAATTAGTACTTCGCAAAGTCTACACAAATATTCTTACTCTTTTTTTTTGGCTCTGGAGATTTCAACTAACAGAGAAGTCTCCTTTTTTTTCCCCCCTTGGAATGTTGAAGAAGAAAACGATTATTAAAGAGAAATAATGCGAGAACATAGTTAAGCAGAAGCACAACGCACATGTAAACTTCTGCAGTGAGAAAAGAATTGATATAATATCCACTATCAATTTAATCAAACTCTTCAACGAATATTCTTCTCATTTGGGAAGCACCCCCTGCGTGCCGCGGCCATCGCGACTATCATCATCATTAAAGTAAAATACTCTCATTATCCTTCCATTTTTTGTTAATTATTATTATTAACGTCTAAATTCTGAACTTTTGAAAAATATTATTTATTTAAATTAAAAATGTAAAGATGCAAATATGCACGTAAACTTATACCTGATGTGCACCAAAATACTATATATACTCCAAGAAGGGGGGAAAAAAAAAAGATGGTCTTAGGAAACACAAAACTTCGGAAAGAAAAAAAGCACCATAAGTTCTAATAGTTTCCATGGTCCTTTATGAGGTTTTCTATACTTTTCATCCTTGGCTTTTCTTCTTTCTTCCTTTACTATTACTTTGTTATGCATACTCCAAAACAATATACTATTATCGTTTGTAATAAAGGTCATAATCCAAATGCTAACAATTTGATTATAAAAATACTATGGGAAAATTAGAAAGAGTGACCTAAAAAATTATATTTATCAGGAAGGAACTTAAAAAGTGTAATTACGAGGACCAAATATCAAAACATAAATTTAAGAATATTAAAATGCCCCCCAACTGAATTAAATCTCAAATCTCGTGCATTTTCTCTTATCACTACCTTCACAACTGATTATGGATCCCTTTTTTGTCAAAGAAATGTTGTTACGCTACTATTTTACTTTTATACCCATATTTGATATTTCTACGGATATCAATTTCAGGTGTAAGAACAATAAATATTGTTCAAATCAAATACATTTGACCTTACATTTGATTCAAATTTTGAAGCTATAATCTCCCCCATCTATGCTTAATTGATTGTAAACAAAAAAAAAATTGCAAACCAAATGAATGCATTCAAACTAAGCAAACTCAATGATTGCATGTGCGGAGTTTAAAAATTGAATTGACAAAAAAAAAACCCAACATAACGAAAACAAAAAACTGTGGAACGTGAAGTGAGGCGGGACGGGGAAGAGAGATGCGGCAGTTGGAGTTATTGACGACTTAACAATTAAATTAAATTAAGTATTTAAATTTAAAAATTAAAATTAGTGGTTAGAGAAAAGATAGGAGATTCAGTTAGAGATACTTTAATGTTTATAAATTTATATTTTGATATTTGGTCTCCTAAAGAATTACACTTTTAAGATCCTGTCCAATAAATATTAATTCCTCTAGGTCCTTCTCTCTAATTTTTCTAAATACAATTAACATATATGTGTGTGTAAATAAATAGCAGCATAAATATACAAACAACATATAAATAATAAAAAAACCACAATGACTATATCCTTACCCTTTTTTAAAGAAACTTTGGTGCGTTCTCAGGGAAACCAGGTGACAATAAAAGAAATTCTCAAGCCAGAATGCAAGAGCACAAACTCTGTCCACGAAAACAAGAGAAAGAACTAGTTATAAGAAAAAGAATATAAATAGAAAAATATATAATGAGTGTGAGATTAAAGGGATCAACCATGTTTAAAAAAAAAAAAGTGATCAACGATAAATTCATTTGCACAGTAAGGAATATGCATTTCCATAGCAATAAAGAGAATACTAAATAGAACGGTCATGTGAAAAAAAAAAAAGAATTGCATGCAGATTTCAATATATAGCAAAAAGGGAAATAAGACCTATTTGATGGATTGTGCTTGTAATGAGCAATGATTATGAACCCATTTTCTGAACCTAAATCCATATATTGATCTATGCATGAGAGGTTTCGTCTGGGGTTCCACTCTAATTTCATTACTTAATTTCCTCCTCTATTTTCGTGCTATTTAATCTGCTACTGATTGGAGGTGGTTAAGCTTCATGATTTTGGTTTTAAACAGATTAATTAATCAAAGCATGAGTGGATTTGTTCGCAGACAATGATTACTCGCATTATTTCTCTTTTTTAAACTAGGTAATAATTTGCATTTTTAAAGATCATAAGTCATTGGACGGCATCTATCTTTATGATTTAATTACTAGGGATACACCGATTTGACAATTGAAACGCCAGTAATGTGATAGTCACATAGACTGACTATGATTAGTTTGTATCCATGTTAGATGGAGGGCTACCTACTTATCATAGCAAATAACGAAGTCCAAAGTTCGGTGAATCTAGTAAAAATATGAAGTTCAATATTTATGTTGTTTTAACAGTTATATTGAAAATTTTGATTAAAAAAAAAAATACTAGCAGCAAAGCATCGGGATGTGAAGAGAAAGTTTCGAAAAAGAGGAGTTTTCAGTTTTAAGTCTGAAGCACAGCAATGGGTAGATGAAGCAGATGACATCGTCCGTATAGACAGTAAAATAAAGAAGAGATTTCTTGTTGGCCGGTGTCCTAATTGCTGGTGGCGGTACCGAAGAGGCAAGAAGTTAGCAAAGAAGAGTAAATGTATTATTACCTCTCTTTTTTGCCTTTTCTTTCCCTGAAAGATGGATGAATGGGAGCAACAAAAATACACTAGAATGCGGGAGCAGCAAACCCGAAACAAGTCCTGCGTGAATGAACATTTTTAGGATGAAATTTATAGTTTTAACTTTTAACCTATTAAAAATTATCAATAATATTTAAAGAATACCATGAGGAGAGGGAGCACCAAAAGATTAAATTTAATGGAAGAATTATGGAAATGTTAATATTACAAACATAATCAAATGTATTTTAGCAATTTTCTTAAATTTATTGCGAACCGAATAATGGAGGAAATAAAAAGAAGAAGAACAGACAAAAATCAGAGCAAAAAGAAGTACTCGTATCAATTTTTTTTAAAAAAGTAAAATTATACCTATTTCAAGATATTCAATGTGAATGCTTTAAAATCTAATAAATAATAATCTGAACTGGAAAAATAACTAAATAGAAGTTTTGATCTAAATATTATAACAGAAAAAGCATATGAAAGACTAAACATGGAAGGAAATGCAAATAAAAATAACAATATTCGTACAAGAGGGAAAGAAACACAGTAAGAATTATAAATATTTTACTTGTTTTTTTTTTTAAAAGACACTTCAACGTTCTTTGCCGGAGACTCTTCTTTTCGGCTTCTGTATTTTGGTTATGAAATTGAAATAAGAAGAATTCAGAGAAAAAAGAGCACTAAAGTTGCGAAGAAGAAGAAGAAGAAACAGAATGCAAAAGTTTGAGCAATGGAAGGCGAACTGATAGAATGACTCTGTTAAAGGAGATGAAACTATTGTTTGGCTTTTTTTTCTTTTGTTTAAATGAAGTCCACTTCAAAGTCCTCTCATATGTGTCATTCCACGAGTAAGATGCCTCAACAATTACTTCTCTAGTCCTATTTATAAAACATTTTTATTATGTTTATATCTTATCCTTATGCTTATTATTCTTATAACTGATTATGCTGAAAGATGTGATTAAATCAATGTGATTAAATCAACTACTTAATGTTGCTCATGATTAAATTCTCAATTCAGAACAAAAAGAATATGAATCCTACCAATCAAAAGAGCTGGCTCTATGTCATGGTACTGCGGAGAGACTGCATGTGGAGTTAGATGAGGATAGGAGGAAAATTAGTACAACAATGTACGAAGGATAGGATCGGACGATATTTTTTAGTACAATTAGATTTTTAATATAAAATCTAATTAATTAATATAAGTAGATTAAGAATATTAGTTAAATTAGTTCATGTAATATATTTTTTCTAAAACATCCTAAATATCTTCTTTAATTCTTTCCATCCCTCTTCTACTTGATTATTGTTGGGAAAATATCAATAGAGTTAATTTGAAAAAGAAATTAATAAACATGTGAGATAGGTCGTATATATAGGACCAATATTAACTGTCTAACTAGTTCTTATATATGTCTTTTTATCTCTGTTTCTATTATCTTAGCAACATAGGTACTTTTAACTCAATTAAAAGCATTTTATACTTAGCAGGTCATCTGTGATATCCCGTCCATTCCTGAGATGAAGAAACATTAGTTACAACTGTCAGAGAGAGGATAATTGAGTCATTTGCTAAGTGAGATAGGCCTATATAAAAGGTCTAGTATGATGTGTTTAGAGTGTGAGATAGTGTAATCTTCACTATGAAAGGGAGAGGTTAATTTGGGTCTCCCACCTTAAGAATCCTCATAGGTTATGGGTTTTGTTTGTCACCTTTGTACAATGGATGATTAGTGTTAACCCAAGTGGATTACAATGATTGTATGAGCATATGCTCTATCATAAATAATAAATATGATTTCCATCTTTCTTCTTCTTATTTCTCTCAAATCTCCAAAGTTAACAACAACAATTACATAATTGATGGAACTGGAAAGATATTCAAGTTAATGCTGAGCAGGCTATCCATTCGAGGAGACAAGAAAAATAAGAATTAATCCAAGTTAAGAAAAAACACTTTCCTTGATCAAGAGACTTGCAGACAGTTTGTGAGATCATAGGAAGATCCCGAGTTCTAGGTAAGTTTGTTTAATCACTAACTTAATTCATTTTGATTTAATTTACTTCACTGATTTAGTTCATTTTGTTTTATTTAATTTACAGAATGAAGACAAATAGAAAAACTAGTACTCTGGATAAACAAAATCTGATTATATTATTCTTACCTTGTCCTTTTTTTTTTGGGAGACAAAATTCAGAGAAACGTAGAGCCCACAAACAGCCAAGCAGAAACAAATCAAACAAGCCCTGTGACAGTGAATTTGAAATTTAAAAAAAAAAAATTGTCGTTAATCTCCACAACTCCATTACATATAGCAGAAACAACTAGAGCAAACGTAAAAGAGTAAACAACATATGTAGAAGTGGACAACGATTTTAACAGTATAGTTATAATCAGAATGTATTCATACTTTTTTTTGTTGTAAATTTTCGTTTAAGAACATATAATTAAAATTAAAAAAATTTGAAGAAGCTCAAATAGAATTTATTAGACTGATATAATGAAATTTAGTACTAATTAAACTTACAAGATTAACTATAAATAATATTTCATCTTTCTTTGCAATGAAGATTTTACCTTCTTTCTTTGCCTTCTTTCTCCAGCCACTTCAATGATGTTTACCAAAGAAAACTGCTTTTGTTTAATAGAGACAGAGAACAGAAATGAGAGCAACAGGAGCAAAAAGAAAGTGAAAGGAAGTGGGAAATAGAAAACGGAAGGAGCGCAGAAACATGAGAAGCAGAAGCAGAAGCAAAAATTTTGAGCAAGACAAGAAGAAGTGAGAGTGCCATAATAAACTAATAATTGAGATTCTTTTACTGTAACCCCCGAAATTGTATTTTTCTTAATTATTATTAAAGAGCCATATTTTACCGACTATCCCCTGTCCCAGGAGATAGTATTAAATTTATTATACATTTTAATATTCAGGATGAATGGTATGATAAATTATAAAATAAAATAAAATATTTAATTTAAATTCTAAAATAAAATATAATACTTAATTTAAACATTTTATACTAGCCTTCTTAAATAATTCATGTTGAAATAATATAAATAAACTTACACGAACACAAATAATTTTTTATGGAGATGATCCAAATAAAACAAAATAATTATTTATTTTTAATATTTTTGGGCATCACAGGAAAAACTACTACTTTAAACTATAATTTCTCAATAATTTGATATGATGAGATCAAGATTCAAAGTGTGCAAAGGCCCCCACTCGGTACAATAATTTTAAAGGCGCAGTACTACAGAAGTTAGAGTGCTTTGAATGATGACAGGATCTCCATGTGATGCGCGGAGAATATTTAAATTATAAATAAAATATTCTGATCATCTTTTTGTTTTATTTTAATTACATAAATTTTTTTCTATTTTGATCAGATATATTTTAGTTTAAATCGTTAAAGAATATTTTGAAAAAATTATTTATATATTTTTTTAATTAAAAAATATTTAAATAAATCTTGTTCCCTACTTTACCCCTCATTATACTAAATCTATAGTTTATCTTTTAATATTAATATTTATTAATAATGTATTTATTATTTTTCTTAAATTTAATAAATTAAAACACAACTTTATAATTTTATTGAACATACATATGTACAATTACAAAACATTTTTTACTAATATATGTTTAAAAAATTACATCACGAGTAAGTTTAAATAACTAAACAAGATTTATTGTAAAATAAAAATTTGTATTTGTAAATTAATAAAATTTATAATATGGTAATCAATTAAATAGTATAACAAAAAATATTAAAATTATTTTTTAATTTCAAATAAAAATGTATGATATGTCATTAAATGATAATTATTAAGTAATATTTATATTAAGAATAAGTAATTTGGTCAAAATAATAAGTTAATCCCATGATTTAGCGGTCTCAAAAGACGAAGTCGATATATTTTATTCTTAAATTATTCGTTATTCATAAGAATGACCCCCACCAGCTTGGTTTTTTTTTTTTAAGAAGAATTTCAATTTAAGTCCCAAAAAAAAAGAACATAATTATTATAAAATCTCTGAATAGTTTAAAACAATAAATTTTAAGGTAGAAAATAAGAATTTCTTATTTGTTATTAGGAATTTTCAATAGTTATTTTTTTTAAAACTCTATTGTAATTCTCTTTTTTAAATAAAAAGCTAATTTTATTTAATGTAAGTAAAATATTACTCCCTCCGTTCCTTATTATAAGAGACATTTGATGCTCATGGCATGTTCCTATATATAAGAGACACTTACAAGTTGTCTCTACCTTTTTGTGTTGATTTACTATTTTACCCATATTTATTATCTCCAACTCACACTCTCTCTCCCCCCACTTCTCTTTCTTTTAATAATTTAATTATTCTCTCTCATGCTCTCTCTCCTTATTAATGAGGGCATTTTTGGAAAAAAATTATACTTTTTACACATTAATTGTTCTTAACTAATTTTAACTGTTTTTTTTATCAACGTAATTCGGTTATTTGTCTCTTATAATAAGGAACGGAGGGAGTATATAAAAGACTGACGAGTCATATTCGGTCAACTTGAACTAAACCCAAATGAACAAAAGGAAAAGGTTAATCCAGAGCATTCAAAATCAGAAAAGAAAAAAAAACGGACAAAGCAATGATTTTCAATTATTAACAAGTCCTCATGATTTTATAAGGAGAGGGGAGAGGGGGAATAAATATAGCACTACAATCATAATTTGAAGGAAACATTGCTGAAAAATGTCCGTTTGAAAAGTTTATTGCTGATAGGTGTCTATACCAGAGCACTGATATTGCTTTCCTATGTATGAAGCACTTCTTTTGAGTTATGGGGAATAAAATTTTCAAACAAGCATTTTTTTCAGCAATTTTTCCTAATTTAAATGTATTATTACCTTTTTTTTTTTGCCTTTTCTTTTCCTCAAAGATGCAAGAAGCTATGAATGAAAATAAAAGCACACTAGAATATACGAACAGCAAGAGCGAAACATGTCCTGTGCAAATGAAAATTTATGGGGATTTATTAATGACATAAGGAGAGTGAGCAACGAAAGATCAAATTTAATGAAAGAATGATGGAAATGTTAATATCACAAACACAAGCAAAAGTATTTTAGAAATTTTGTTTTTTTTAATTTATCGTGAACCGAATAATGAAGAAAAAAGAAGGACAAACAAAAATTAGAGCGAAAAGAAGTATCAATTTTTTTAAAAAAAAGTAAAATTATACCTAGTTTAAACGGTTTTAAATCTAATAAATAATAGTCTGAACTGGAAAAATAACTAAATAGAAGTTTTGATCTAAATATTACAACAGATAAAGCATATGAAAGACTAAACACGGAAGGAAATGCAAATGAGAATACCAATATTCATGCAAGAGGGAAATAAATACAGTAAGAATTATAAATTTTTTACTTGTTTTCTTTTTTCCCTACAACGCTTCAACGTTCTTCTGTATTTTTGCTGAGCCGGCCATACATTCGAGGAGACAAGAAAAATAAATTAATCCAAGTTAAGGAAAAACGCTTTCCTTGATCAAGAGACTTGTAGATAGTTTGTGAGATTAAGGAAGATCCTGAACTTTAGGTAAGTTTGTTTAATCACTAACTTAATTCATTTTGATTTAGTTTACTTCACTGATGTAGTTCATTTTGTTTTATTTAATTTACAGAAAGCAGACAGATAGAAAAACTAGTACTCAAGATAAACAAAATCTGATTATATTATTCTTACCTTGTCTTCTTTTCTTTTTTTTTGAGACAGAATTCAGAGAAATGTAGAGCACACAAACAGCCAAGCAGCAACAGATCAAACAAGCCCTGTGACTGTGAATTTGAAATTAAAAAAAAAATTGTTAATTTCTACAACTCCATTATATACAGCAGAACTAACTAGAGCGAACGGAAAAGAGTAAACATAATATGTAGAAATAGACAAGGATTTTAACAGTATAGTTATAATCAGAATATATTCATACTTCCTTTTTTATTTTGTGAATTTTCGTTTAAGAACATATAATTAAGATAAAAATAAAAAAATAAAATTTGAAGAAGCTCAAGTAGAATTTGTTAGACTTACACAATGAAATTCAGTACTAATTAAACATATAATTATACGAATAGAATTGATATATGCAAGGGAAATACCGAAATAGTAATAAAAACATCAACACAATATAAAAATAACCAGTGCTGTTTCAAAGTGAAACCAAGAGAAAATAAAAGAAATTTTCAACTCAGAACAAAAGAATATATGAATCCTACCAACCAAGAGTTGGCCCCAGAGACTAAAAAAATTGGTACAAGGGATAGTGGATAGGTTGATCGGTTAAAACCTGATTAAGGACTGAAGGTAGTACTCATCTGAGTGTGTATTATTCTTACCTCTCTTTTTTTGGGTTTGAGACAGAAATCCCATAAAGCTAGAGCAGACAAAAAGTAGAGCAGAAACATCCTAATCAAGTCCTGTGAATTTGAAATTAAAAACAAATTGTTATTAATTTTTACAACTCCATTATAGACAGCAGAAATAACCACAGCGAACGTAAAGAGTAAACAAAATGTGTAGAAATAGACAACAATTATAAAAGTATAGTTAGAATCAGAACGTGTTCATTTGAAGAAGCAACATTGAAGTGTCCCTACATTGAATTCTACTTGAGCAGGCTATACAACACGTTTTGTTGAGCTTCTTCAAGTAGAATTTATTAGGGGCCGACATTTTAGTTGGGCTGGTTTCCCTACAACAACTAAGCATATACACGTCCTCTTGATCTGACAAGCCCCAAGGCTCAGGGATCTTTTTTTGATTTTTTGTTTTATATCCTTTGGGCTACCCAGTGTCTAATACTTTCTTTTTGAATCCTATTTCTAGATATTCAATAATTTTTTTTCTTTTTAAAACATTTTCATTAACTGATGTTGAATAATTTGTCACATACACAAACATAGATATAAAATGAATTAAAAATTTAAAAAAAATAAAGAAAAGGACGAATAGCTATAGCATTAAAGCATTATAAATATAATTACTAATTAGATATACTACTGGCATAAGAACATAATTAAAATGCATTCTTACCTTTTTTTAAAAAAAAATTTGCTTGTTGAATGCACATGAAGCTATGAATGAAAATAAGAGTAGAAGGAAATATTTTGATGAATCTGGAACACATAAATAGCAAAGCCCAAAGAAAGTCCTGCAAAAATAAACAAGATGACATATAGAGTGAAATTTAGTACTAATAATTAAACTTGCAAGATTAATTATCAATAATAATGAAGATTTTACCTTCTTTTTGTTTCTCTTGCCTTCTTTCTTCAACGACTTCAAAGATGCTTCACAGAGAAATCTGCTTCTGTTTTATGAAGATAGAGAGCATAAAAAAGCTGAGCAGAGGGAGCAACGAAAGAGAAAGCGAATGGAAGTGAGAGATAGAAACCGGTAAGAGCACATAAAAATTGAGAAGCAGAAGCGGAAATTTGAGGAACACAAGAAGAAGAACTAAGAGAGTGCATTTAATAATTGAGATTCTTTAACTGTAGCCTCCAGAAGCTATCTCTTTTATATTAAAGTTTCAATAATTCTTCTTTTTCTTTTGGTAACTTTTAATAATTAATAATTCTTCTTTCTTCTCACTATGCATTTGCAAATAAATACAAAGTGTTTATAAAATCTATTTATAATGAGTCAAGATTCAAAGTCTTTCAATAATTACTATGCGCTGTAGTGGCACCCACTTGGTTCAAAAATTTACATGCACGCTAAAAACAAAAGCAAAAAGTGCTTTGCATGATGACATGATCTCCGTGATGCATGGGCAATATTTAAATTTACCAAAAATATCACAATAGGATATGAGAAGTATTTTCTTCTACTCTTATAAAAAAGTTAAAATAAAAGGAAAATTCTAAGAAAATAATTGTAGTAATTTTTTATGAATGTAATAACTAATACTGGTTTAAAATTTTAAAATTCAACAATTTTTTTGATATTTTTTCTAAAATAAAAACTTTTATATTAATAAGTCATATTATTAAATTTTTAAAACACACAAATAGCAAAGCCCAAAGAAAGTCCTGCAAAAATAAACAAGATAAGATATAGAGTGAAATTTAGTGCTAATAATTAAACTTACAAGATTAGTTATCAATAATAATAAAGATTTTACCTTCTTTTTGTTTCTCTTGCCTTCTTTCTTCAACGACTTCAACGATGTTTCACAGAGAAATCTGCTTCTGTTTTATGAAGACAGAGAACATAGATAAGCAAAGCAAAAGCAGCTACAAAAGAGAGAGTGAAAGGAAGTGAAGAGATGGAAACCAGAAAGAGCACATAAAAAGCAGAAGCAGGGAGTAAGATTCTTTAACTGTAGCCACCAGAAGCCTTTTTTTTTATATTAAAGTTTCAATAATTTTTTTTTTTGGGTAACATTTAATAATTCTTCTTTTGTCACGCTACGCTTTTGCTAATAAATACTCAAGTGCCTACAAAATCAATTTATAATGAGTCAAGATTCATAGTCTTTCATTAATTATTATGCGCTGTAATGTCCCCTACTTGGTTCAAAAATTTAAAGGCACACTAAAAAATAGAAGCAAAAATTGCTTTGCATGATGAAGTGATCTCAGTGATGCCCGCGGAATATTTAAATTTCCCAAAAATATCAAAATAGGATAAAAGGAGTATTTTCTTCTTAATCTTATTTATAAGTTAAAATAAAAAAATTTATATTAATAAGTTATATTATTAAATTTTTTTATATGAATATATTATTTTACTTTTCATTTATTATTGGGTAGACTGTTATTTTCCTAAAATGAGTAATAGTAAATAGAAACAAAATTATTGTAAAAAAATTTGAGATAAAATTGAAAAATTATTAGATTTTAAATCAGAGTTAGTACGGTTGAAGTTTTATTTATTTACAATACTTAAGTCCACTTCATTATATTTATTATATCAATTTTTTTAATATTATCATAAATTATAAACCCGCATAAAAAAAAAAGTCAAGACATATGGTTATTTGTAGAACTTAACATAATAAATATAAGGACTTGGACAGTACAAATTAGCCTTCTAATAACGAAATGCTAAAAATATAATGCCTACAAAATTATAATTAAAACTATATATACAAAAAAAAAAGCATTCACAATTCTCCTTTTTTTTCTGAATGCGTTTTTTGTAATGGGCAAGAAATAAATATGCATTTCCCAGTTATCCTTTTTCAAAAAAAAATCAAATCTTTATAATTGAAAATATTCAAATTATAATATAAAGACGATATTCCTAAAATATTATAATTAAAGTTATACAAGAAATATCATAATGTATATTTACTACTCCCTTAAATCTTAAATATAGGACCCATTTTATAATATAAATTATATTACATAATAAAAAATTACGTTATAAAATAAATTTTATATTTAAAATTAGAAGAGTAATTACTAACTTTTTTTAACATTTCAGCGTTAAGCAGGCATTCGAGGAGACAAGAAAAAGGAGGACACGAAAGAGAAGAGGGAAGGGAATAAATATAGCACTGTTGAAGGGAAAGTTGCCGAAAAAAGCCAGCTTGAAAGGTATATTGCTGAGGAACAAATTGAGAGCAACAGTATTATGTGTGTGCAAACTTTTCAGAGTTCAAGGGGGTGTCCGCCTCCCACAGAAATATGCTGCAAAAGTTTTTTTAATTAAGATAAATTCTTTCGTATATTTATTTTGTATATCATAAAAGTATTTTTAAAATCATGATTTTAATTCCATCTAAATATCTCTCACTACAAAGCATGAACAGCACACTTGAACAAGTCCAGCGTGAAGGAACATTTTTAGGGTGAAATTTATGGTTTTAAACTATTAAAATTATCAACAATATTACAAACATAATCAAAAGAATTCTAACAATTTCGTTTTTCTAATTTATTGTGAATCGAATAATGTAGGAAAAAGAATAACAAACAAAAATCATGATTCAAAGAAACAAGTCTTACGAATTTTACAAATTTTAAAATGAAATATTTAATTTAAAAAGTTACAAGATGCAGATATATATAGAATGAGTCCGAATATTGAAAATCGCCATTAAAGAGCTTGAGCTCTGTGGAAGTCAATATAACGCCAGAAATAGAAAATAAACATATTAAGTATTCTTGCCTTCGTTTTCTCTGAAATTTGAGTGTTGTTTTGGAGAGAAGATACAAGAGATTCTGAGATCTCAAGCAGAGCGCCTGAAGTCCAGTGACGAGAGATGACTGGATACTGAACAATACTCGGATTTCAAAACATGAGTATCCTTAATGAACAATTAAGAAGTTAATTTAGTCAAAGTCTTCATCAAGATAATTTTTTTAGGATACTCCACTTTTCTATTACTCCTCATATCTTTAATATAAGACCTATTTAATTAATTTGATTAGATTAAATAAGTTAGGTAAATTAGTTAATTATAAGAAATATAGTATATTTTTTTAAAAACATTATAATCATCTTCCTTAATATCCTCTCTCTCTTCTACTGGATTATGGTTGATAGAGTATCTATAAGGATAATTAGGAAAACTTGATAAATATAAAAAATAGATCTTATATTTATGACCAAAATCAACCTAACAATTAAATCTTATATTAAGAACAGAAAAAGTATTATATTATTATTATTGGATGAAATGCCTTACAGCTAATTGATTCCTATTCTTTTCTGAAAGCAATCACGGTTGAGAAAGAGATGATTTTTTATTTTGCGCCTCTTTATTTAATGTTTTGTTCTTTTATATATATACATATATATATATAATATTTCTCTAGTAGAGGCAATTTTATTTAAAATATTATTAGACGCTAAATATGAATAACTCTTTCTATAAGATCCATGCATTTCACTTGTAAACAGTGAATATGTTGTAAATAGTTTTTAAAAAATTGTAAATTCTCTAAAATAAGGAAAATGACATAAAAAGAAGTTAAAAATTACAATATTCCAATTCAGACACTTTAAAGGTTAAAATCCTAGAGAAAAATGCTATGCCTAATTTGGTATTTTGAAAATATAATTAAATGACAAAAATGCCCTTATATGAAAAAATTTACTAACAAGTTGTGAATAAATAATAACAAATATTAAACAGCAAATAATAAGAAATGTACTAACAATAATAAGATACTTATTAATAAGTTATAAACTGATAATGACAAGTGTTGAACACGTAATAACAACAAATGTATTAGCAATTACAAATTTGATAACTTTTTTTAAAAAAACTCATATAAAGATATTTTAGTTATTTGACTATATTTAAAAAATATCAAATCAGATATTACTTGTTCCTCTAAAATTTTAACCTTTTAAATATCTAAATTAGAATATCGTAATTTTTAACTTGTAAATCAGAGAACCTCATCGTTATTCCCATTTGCCTATCTCGTCCTTATCCTATTTGAACATGGCGTCCACAATAAAATAATAAAATATAAAGTTGGCCAAAAAATATATATATATAAATCCTCAGAGCCACCTGTTACCTAATCTTCCTCTTTCCCATGCGATGTGATGCGGCGTCGACATCAAATACAGAGCCCTGTGCCCATAAAACAAAAATGTAATTGTTGAAGGGCTAAATTGCATTCAACGTCTCAAGATATCTTTTTCAGATACATCTAATATTTTAAAATATTTTATAATATATCTAATATTTTAAAATATTTTTTAAAGGCATCTATCATTGAAGTATTTTTTATTTGCCTTGGTACTATATGTATCAAAAACTATTTTCGGGTGCTGGACGCATTTTAAAAAAAATACTTTGAAATGCTAAACGAAAATACTTTACAGTGCTAGGCACACTTAAAAATATACTTCAAGATATTAGATGCATCATAAAATATTTTAGAGTACTGGATGCATCCGATAAAATACTTTGAAACGTTAGATGCATCTTAACCCGAAGAAGACTGTGATTGACTCTAATAATCTCTATTGTAATTACCCTCCTCCGAAAAGGTTCGTCAACCTCTGGCCAAAAATGAAAAATTAAATGTTGATCAACAAATTCAACAACTCTCTTTCTTTCTTTTTTTTCTTTTTTCTTTTTTTAAGTACAAGTATTCAACATGTGTAGATAAAGAATTGATTTCACCTTTCTAAATTTCTAAAACATGAAAGAGATATTTGAAATTCAATCATAAAGAAATTTCAACCCCTAATTGACGAGTAAGCATTTTTTCTAAATTTTCAGGGATTAATAACTATTTGACGGGTTTTCGAAAGTAATATATAGAGGCTAAATTTATATGTGCATGCACCAATACCTCGTTGAACTCGAAGGATGCAGAAGAGAGGCGCATCAACTTTTATTTTTTGATTAAAACTCAAATTTAATGATCAATTTTGAACTTCTTTGTCTAGCCAATCTTTCAGCCTTTATGAAACCATATGCGCTTTGGTAAAACAACTTAATAATAGTTAACATTCTAAATATATATATGATTTAAGTTTGTATTTTAGATGGTTTTTTTGATAGGAAAATCATAAAAAAATGCCAAAATTTAAAAAAATTGCATGCAGGAATCTGTTCACAAAAATTATCTTCTAAACTTATACTTATATTGTAATGGGTTCTTATTTATAATTTTTCTATTTCGATGACTTTTTTTTTCTTTTGGCGATTTTTCCTTTTTTAATTAGCATATCTATTAGCTTATCTAATGGTTCGTGTAATGACGAAGTTCGGTCTAACAAATCAAACTCACGTTGTCATGCGATGACATGTGATATATGGACATCCAACATGGCCTGGTGCTCATTAAAAAAAAAAAAAAAAAGATAGTGAGAGACAATGATTAAATTAACTTCTTAATCATATTGCTTGTGATTCATTCTAATGATCTCTTTAAATCTCATAATTATCTTCTTCTGAGAAATGTAAATCAACAAATTCAACATATAACCTGGAATGCATATTTAATCTCAAATTGAAAAATTAAAATGTTAAATGTGTTGAGAACACATATGTTTTTCATGAGTCGCCCAAACAGTTCATAAAAAAATATTATGTTGGAAAACTATAATTAAATTAATTTTTCAACTTCGCTAATTGTAAGAAAGTCAACACATTTATTATAAATAACGAATTTAACTAATATTTTTAAATATTTTTAAATTAGTTTTCATACTCTTATATTAAGAATCCCAAAGAGTACCAAAAAGGCTGCATCTTGATTTTATGTAAATAATGATGCTAATTTTGGTTGAAGTTGTAATTCTCTGTCTAATCAAAGCATGATGATTTGTGTCTAATCTGTGATATAAAATAGAGCATATTAGTTTTGCTTCAGCTTTCAATAGTAGACTAATTTAAAGTGTATATTGACTTATATATATATGTGTGTGTGTGTGTATTATTTCGAAACACAAGTAAAATTTAAAAAAGGTAAAAGGACGGAAAATTAATAAGCTGGTGAAACAAAAGCATATAAAAGCATGGTTAATAAATAAAAAAAATTTAAACTGCCCCAATACAATGTTAATAATTCAGATATAAAATTTTGAACTCATGAATTTTAAATGAGAAAATATTATTTGAAAAACTGACGGTTAAAAGATAATTTTTATTCTAAATTTTATATATTAAATTATTAAAAATATAAAAACAACATTATATTAAACTGGCTCGTTCAGTTTTGATTCAAACAGTTCAGATTCAGTGCCAAACTGAATCCACTTTTATATATACAACTTCCTGACTTTTGTTGGGAAAATTAAATATGTGCACAAATTTTTATTTTTCCTTATCAATTCCCTATTGTTCTGTCCCTCCCGCCACTGGTAAAACATAAATTTTGGACCTCGAAAAGGAATGCTTACAATTATTATTAAAAATAAAATCCAATTTAAACTAAAAAAATTACTTTCTTGCAGCCAATATTTCCCAGCATTGTATTGATTTTGCCTGCTGGCTAGCGTATTAGAATGTGTTGGCTGGCATGCTTTCAAAAGATAAGTAATATTGCTCTCTCTCTTGAGCAAAGTACAATTCAGTACGTAGTTTTTTCCTCCTCAGTGTCTCTCTTCTTCGTTTTAACTACAATACTAGCGCAAACTTGTCGAGAGAGTGCCCTAGAGCCATTGCAGATGCTATTGCCTGTCCTTTTGGATGTGATGGAGATGAAGATTGTACTTGTTACATCACTGTTCAAACGCTAACAAACGATGGAAGTCATTAGGCTAACCTCTTTGGAATGCTTTCTTTTCTCGTTAATGGAAAGATTGGGTGAAATGGAACTTAACACATGAAAGAGGGAAAATTCATACCGAGGATGTTGGTTGGGATTTTCAAGATTACTAAAGACGGAAGCGGAGGAGTTATTAAAGAGAAAAACAATGGATGGGTATATCGGCTTAATTCATGGTCTACATTAAAGGTGGCCTACGAATTTTAGACATATTTTTGTTTTTTCTAGGTGTATTGAGGTTATTATTCTGTTGAATACTGACTGTGATTTTGCACACCTTTTAAAAGACCTAGTGGATGGAACGAGGTTACTGCTTTGCAGAGATTGTCAGGCTGTGATCAACCACATCTCGAAGTTGATGACTTCATGGCTGACTAACTTGCCACGCATTCTCACGTTTTAGAAGAGAATTATTGTATTTTTCATCGCATTCCATCTTTTCTTATCTGAGTTGGTTAGTGATGATGGAAAGCTTATTCCATGGTAATTTTCTTTCTTATTCTCTGTTTGTAAATTAATGTTATTCAGTGCTCAATGAAAAAGAAAACAAAAGAAAATTGTAAGTCGAGCATATCAACACAAGTAGGTCGATTATTTACAGAATTTTGCATATTTTTATCTGCGGGTTCTCCTATTTTCATTACGCTTTTCTCATTCCAATTATATAACCTTAAAAAAATCATTCACGATCAATCCTTTTGCTCCTTATCTTTCGAGAATATTAGAAAGATCATTTTCAATTAAGTTTTTAAATTTGTTTATTTAAAATCTAGACACTCTCCTGCTGCATTTTTGTTTCATTATTTTCTTTAATTTCTGTTTTATTTTCTTCCATCATTCCTTCAGTCCCACCACATGTTTGATCTTGTAGATGCAGATCTGTTTTTATCAAACGTACTTATGTGCAATAATCTTGGGTGTTTTCTTCTTTCTCTAGCCAAGAATTTGTATCTAATTTTTTTTTAAAAAAAAAAAGATACATCAATTTTAGAGTTTTTTTAAAAAATCATAAAAAATTAAAAATTTTATCATTTTTTTCTCATGAGATGTCAAAATGTTACTCTTTTTAGGTAGAATCTAATGATTAAAAAAAAAGAAGAAAAATTTTGGAAAGTAGGAAAATTTATGGGGCAGCAGAGGGGGTAACAAACATCCCAAGTCCTTATATATAATATAGAGAAATGGGTAGGCAAAGTGGTACCACTGTTGTCAAACTCGCGAGTTGACTCTCCGAATTTAACGTTTTTATGTTTTCAACTAAAAAATCGTGTTGACTCGTTTTAAACTTGTAATAACTGCAAACTCAGTTAAACTTACGAGTTCATTTACCAAGTTTACTGTTTTTACGTTTTTAACTTACAAAATTGTGTCAACTCGCTTTTAAACTCGTGCTAAATTTTTGAATTTGATTATATTTTTTTGACTTTATATATAAATTTTATAGAAATTTTTTGTTGAATATGATAAATTATGAATATTGATTGATATAATTTTAATTATTTAAATTTAAAATACATTTAAATGAAATTGTTCTCATTTTTTATATATTAATTATTTAATTATATACTTTTGATACCAGTTTATTAATAAAAGTAAACTCTTACGAGTTCACAATTCGAGTTTATATCATTATCACGAGTTTGTTTAAACTCGTGAGTTTGACAACCTTGGCGGTACCACTCTAGTGGGAGAGAGTTACCTAATGTGGATTTTTCAGATTTAATATAGACCATATTTCTATTTTTAATTTTTTTAAATAATTATTTTAATATATATAAAATTTAAAATAAAAATAATCATTTAACCATCAGTTTTCAAAAAAATAATTTTATTATTCAGAAGAAAGTCATTAATTAACAATTTATTATCGAAACAATTGGAATTGTATCTAGAGGATACAAATCTTGCCACAATAATAAATCCGGTTGTGCTGTGATGAGCACTAAAATGAGGCAATACGTGTTCATTTTTTTACCAGCAATTTTAGTACTACCTCCGGTCCTTAATATAAGATTTTGTTTAACTTTTATTTTGGTCTTAAATATAAGACCTCAATCCATTTTGTCTCTTATATTTATACATCTTTTCCAAGGAAATCCTTCTAAAAATAGTAGCTATAGCCAATACACTTGATTAGTAAGAATATTTTAGAAAAGACCACACATATTCATTACAAATAACTAACTAACTTGAGTTATATCCTTAATCTCCTCAAATTAGTCAACTAGTTTTTATAATTAAGACTAAAGGTAGTATATTCATAGTACCACTGGAGAATTTGAAAAATATAAAAGTCCATAGCTTGTCATCATTGGGGAAAAAAAAGTGCCAAGCACATACTATTTAAAATAAGTGAATAAATAGTATCTGCTTCCTAAAGGATGCAGTTTATACTTTATACCTAGTGTGAGTTAGAATCTCGTTATTACTATGAGAATTATGTTGCTAGATCGTTTGTAGGTATTTTGTGTCCAAAAAAAACTTCTTAGGTACTTCCAAAAAAAACTTGTTGGCAAAAATAAATAAATCTAAAACTTAATAAATCCACGGGGACCAATGAATTCATTCCTGTCTTCTTTATGAACCCTCCTATGCATGAGTTCAATTTCATCTAAAAATAATACTCCGCCGGCTTGTTTTTATATGAGCCTGAAATTTAAATTGTTTTGTCATTTTTATAAGAGCTCACTTGGATTGTCTGAACATTTAATTTGTTTTTATCATTTTTTCTAATTAATTTTATACATGGCATTAATTAAAAGATTAACAACTTAAATATTCTCTTTTATATTTTCTCTTGTTATTACTCTATATCTCTCCCTTACTCCCTTATAAATAAGGATAACCAATTCCAATTTCGCAACAAAATAAATGATGAAAAATTGATAGATGTGGCTAAGTTGAAATTTATGTGAGTTTATAATTAAATGATAATATTTTAAAAATAGGACACATGGTCATGTATAACTAAAGAACTTGACATAATTAATATGAGGAACTTGATATAGTATTCTCCGTAATAAAATTAATGACATCTAATCTCATAAAAATTCAACTTCACAAGTTTTAAAAGTTAGTACTTGAACCTCGTATATTGTCAATTATAGAGTCTCATGTTGTTCTTAAATCTCACCCCCTCCGGTCCTATTTAATTTATGTGCTGTTAATTTTAGTCCTTGTTTATAAGATTCAGTTTGAGGTTTTACCCTATTTCACCCCAACTTATTTTTCTCTATGTAGTGGTTGTCAAAACACGTCTTATTTCTTGCGCCAATTAAAGATTTCACATATCAGGAACTACAATAGCTGGGAAAATTAGTTTGGCGAGCTAGAAAAAATTATATTTATTTAAAAGGATCCTAAAAAGTATAATTATTTAGAGGGATCAAAAACTAAAAATATAAATATTAAAATACTAAATTGCCCATAATCAACTCCCTACATTGTCTGAAAATATATATCCACAGCGTTTAACAGATACAAAATGGAGATTGATATATGTCAAACAAAAATCATATAGTATTTATAGATAAAATAAAAATATAAATCAAATTGAAAATGTTTTTGTTCAGAGATTATTAAAGAAGTTGCATCAGACTTTAATGGGTGCTAATATTAAAGGTAATTAATATTCACTTGATGATTTAAATAAAATTATCTTTGTTTTGTCAAAAGTGTCCTCTTATAAGGAAGGGAAGATTATTCTATATCATTTCATTATCCATCTGTCATCACACACACATCATTACCAAAGTTTCTCGTTTTATAAATTAAATGCATTTTTATTCCTCAGAACGTCCCTTTCTAAAATATATGAGAGGGATATATTTAAAATTCACCAAAAATTGTCAGCCATTAATGAATGAGTAAGTGTAGAAAAAATTGTTTTACAAAAAATTGAATAGTAAGCTTATCTAATTTTAGCTTATTTCATTTGGTTTGTACAAGCTTAGTCATTAATCACTACAAAAAAACAGCAGATTAGTGACGGAATTTGTGATGGAAAAAAATTCCGTCGCAAATTAGTGACGGAATTTGCGAAGGAAACAAATTCCGTCACTAATTTCTGACAGAATTGCGATGAAAATTCCGTCGCTAATTTTTTTGACGGATTAGTGACGGAATTTTTTCGTCGCTAATATTAGCGACTGAATTTTTGTCCGTCGCTAAATTTCGTCGCTAATCCATCAGAAAATTCGTCAATAAATATTTAGCAACGGAATCTTTTTCCATCAGAAAATTCCATTGCTAATTCCGTCGCTAATCCATAAAAAAAAATTAGTGACGGAAATTCCGTCGCAATTCCATCAGAAATTAGCGACGGAATTTGTTTCCGTCGCAAATTTTAAGAAAATAAATTACATAGGACATATATACAAGTGGAAAATACTGTTTATCATAATCTATTTAAATCATTTAATTTTTTATATAGAATAATTTATTAGATTTCATTATAGTAGTTATTTTTTGAATAACAAGATTTTTTGACTAATTGTAAATGATTTTCTTCAAATATATAAACACATATACAATAATATAAATAATGTAATAAATATTTATAATTAAACTGTATATCTTATCAATATTAATTAAAAAATAAATTAAAAAATATTTATAAAAAATTATTTATGATTTAAAATTCAAAATTAGTGTCGTTAGAAATTAAAATTATATTAAAAATATTTTTAAAAATAAAAAATTATAAAAATAGTAAAACAAATATTTAACATTATTTTTTCATTAAAATAGCTATGATTAAAATTATCATATAGTATATTTTTAGTTTTTAATAATATATATGCATATATAATTGTTTGTGTAAAATAATCTAATATATATATTTAATTTTATATAAGAAGTCAACAGGTTAATTGCAGCTCAACTGGTAAAGCCACACGTGCACACGGAGGAGGTCCTGGGTTCAAGCCATGGAGAAGTCTTTGAGAAGGGAATTATGTGGTGGTGACACGTGGCGCACACGTGGCAGTAGACGTGAGGTGGCAGCAACATGTGGAGGTGGTCCTCAGTGATGACGTGGCAATTGGAGGTGCCACGTGGCATTTTATTTTATTTTTAAAAAAATTGAGTTAGCAACGGATTAATGACAGATTTTTCGTCGCTAATTACCGACGAAATTTTTCCGTCGCTAATTCCATCGGTAATTAGTTACGGGATTGAAATTCCGTCGCTAATCCGTTTCCGTTGCTAATCCGTCGCTAATTCTGTTATTAAATAAAAAATTCCGTCGCTAAAAACATATTTTTTTTTTTTGCAATGAATAACTCGTATTTAGAACCACAAAAAAAAAAACGTATAAGAAAACTGATAGAAGAAATTTAGTACGATGAAAGGTTTTGCCGCGTCTTTGAAAAATTTTGTTAACTTCGCTTTGTTTTTGTTTTTGTTTTTTTTTTCAAAATTCAAGTCACTTTATAAATTATGGTATGAACTTAAATTTTGTAACAAAATTACTTGGGTGGTCTTAAGTTAAAATCTGCAAAAGGAAAACACTTCTCATGTCATAACTGCTCAATTACAAATTTAGTTTAATAAATTAAACTCTTTTTTTTTATGAAATGACATTAATAATAAAATTAATTAATGACAACTAATTTCACAAAATTCTACTTCCGACGTTATAAGTTTTAGCATATTGCTGAAAAATAATCAATGCCAAAGTTTAGTCTAGCAAATCACAATTTTCACTTTGTCATGCAAAGCTAAATTTTTGTAAAATTAACTGTCATTATTTTTAAGTTTATTAATGACCTAGTCCTTATAAAAAAAAAATTATGTTGAAATACTATAATTAAAGTAACTTCTTAGTTATATTGCTCGTGATTGATGTTAATGATCTCTTTAAATCTCATTAATATTATAATACTATAATCATGATCTCTTTAGAAAAGTACATCAACAAATTCAACTAATAAGTTAAAACGCATGTTTCATCTCATCCTCTCTGCGCATTGGGCCACTTTATCTTATCTTAGATTAAAGAAATAAAATATATTATTTTCATGAGATGCCGATTTTTTCTTTAAAAAAATGGTTATGTCAAAAACATTGATTGAATTAATTTTTTTTAAATGTGACCTTAATTAAATTAACCTCATATATTGTTCATTATGTAGTCTCATGTAATGGCCTCTATCCTATCACAAGGCACATGTCAACCAAATCATTTAATTATGGTTGGAAATGAAGGGGGGGGGGGGGAAATCAAATTTATGCCTAATCGGTAAGGAAGGGAAGAATATCGTACATCAAATCATCTTCATCGGTCAACTAATATATATATATATATATATATTTTCCCCATCTCCAACAAGGTTTTGCATTATTAATTGACCAGCAGTATGTATGATGAAGGCAAATCTCAAGACACCAGCAAAGCATAAAATAAATAAAAACTTGATCATTATTTAACTCCGAAATAAAGACTGACCAGGTGGGACTCACAAAATGCTTTTATAAAGGTTGTATTTCCATTTTATGTAGATAATGAGTCTAACTTGATTGAGGTTGTGATTCTCTTCTAATCAACTTGATGATTTGTTTCAACTTTCAAAGGTAGAATAATTATATATGTGTGTTGATGATATTATCCAACAAATATTGAATTGTTCCGAAGCCCAAATATAACTTAAGGAAAAAAAAGATAATAAGGATGAAAAATATATATTAATGAGCTGTATTGCTTTTGGTTAAATGTGCCTAATAGTAGGACAGAAACCATTATAAATATCAAGATTTAAGAACAACATGGGACTAATAATGGGCAATTATGAGGTTAATTTAATTAAAGTCACAATTGAATAATTGATTTGATCATAGTCTTTCAACATAATATTTTTGTGTGAACTGTTTCGGCGGCGGCTCATGGAAATTAGCATATATGTTCTCAACGTCTTTCAGTGTTTTTTGCTTCAAGATTTTAGTTTGAGATGAAATGAACTATGGACTTCAGTTAAAAAAAAAAAACAAGAAATTAGTGACAGAATTATGTCACTAACTTATTAGTGACAGTCTTTTTCACGATGGAATATACAAATTTTGTCAAATTCAGTTGCTAATTTAATTTTTTTATATGTTATGTTGAATTTGTTGATCAACTTTTTTCAGAGAGAGATAAGGATAAGATTTAAAGGGATTATTAGCATAAATTACGGACAATATTATATTGAAAAGTTAGTTTAATCATTCAAGCATAATTATTTTTTTAACAAGCACTAAGATATGTTGGATGTTAACATCGCACAGCGAAGTGAAAGTTGAGATTTGTTAGATCAACGTTGTCATACATTCGTGACAACCTACCTTTTTTCTTTTGCCAACTTTTAATAACCTGCAAACACTTAGACATGAGGCGTATTTTTTGGAATTTATTGTCGTTGAGTTTGTTGCTGTGGTCATTTAGGGTCCGTTTGGTATGAAGAAAATGGAGGGGAGGAAAAGAGAGGAAAAATTTTGATGAGCTCGTTTTGAAATATTGAAGAAGTGGGATTTAAATGTTTTAATTAATTTTTCTTTCCTTTTTATATTACATCTTTTTATCAAAATCTTATAATCCCATTTCTGTAATTTTTCAAAATGAGCTCATGAAAATTTTTATCCCTTTCCCTTCTCTCTATTTTTCCCGTATCAAGCAGACGCTTAATGATTTGTTAAATGAGTAGGCCATTCCAAAATGCTAAATTAAGATTTGGAGTTGGGAGATATTCTCGTGCCTTTTTCCTTAAATAAAATCTTATAATGTCATAAATAGTTGTGGATCACTTTTTCACGCAGATCCGAATTCCAATCCCACCCATTGCTTTTGCCAATTAATTTGCTGTAACTACCAAAAATATTTAATGAAAAATTTTAGTTTACTCATGTAAGGCTCAAATTTTTGTATATTCAATTGAAGTTGAAATAACTCTTTTTCCTTCAAAAAACATAAAGAGAACGAAAAAAAAGAAGATGAACCCATTGTACATTGAGTTCTTTTTGGGGCCAACATTGTATATTCAATTAAAAGAACAATTATTTATTAATCAATTTTTTTGCATTTGATATTTAGATGGATTTATTTTAATTATTAATAATTTTTTGTAGAAAAATAAAGACTCTCACCTGGTTAGGAAAAAAAAAACAAGAAGAAGAAAACTCTCATAGAAGTAGAAGAGGTATTGTCTGGCGAATAAGGCGATCTTGGCTATGCTGAAATGATTCCGCTATTTTTTCCGGGCAATATTTCCATTGAAAAATTGAATGCATACAACTATCATTAAAAATAAGATCCTGTTTAAAATTGAAAAATTGTCTAATTTTTCCGGGGCAATATTTCCCTCCTGTAATTATCCACCTATATTTGCTTCCTCCTCATCAATTCAATTCAGTTTCAAAAGGTAGATGCCTTCCTTGACAAACTAGTGAGGAAATTTTTTTAACAAAAATTTATTTTATGTCAACTCTATCACTAATACATCGCTAAAATTAGTGATAATAAATTTTGTTATTAATCCATTGAAAAAAAATTGCAACAAAAATTAAATGAAGAAAAATTTTCATTGTATTTTATCACAGAATAGTTAGGGACAAAAATTAGCAATGGTAATTTTTTAGTGCTAGTTCCATCACAAAATGATTAGCAGCAGAGACTAGTGACTAAAATGTTTATTGTAAACTTTAAGGATAACCAATACCAATTTTGCAACAAAATAACTGATGAAAAATTGATAGATGTGGCTAATCTGAAATTTATGTGAGTGTATAATTAAATGATTGTATTTTAAAGATGGGACACATAGTCATGCATAACTTAAGAACAACTTGACATAATTAATATAAAAAACTTGAAATAAGTATTTTGCATAATAAAATTAACGACATCTAATTTCATAAAAATTCAACTTCGCATGTTTCAAGCGTTAGCACGTGAACCTCATATACTGTCAATCATAGAGTCTCATGTTGGTCTTGAATCTCACTCCCTCCAGTCCTATTTAATTTATGTGCTCTTAAATTTTAAATTGATTTAGTCCCTTTTTATAAGATTTAGCTTGAGGTTATTTGAATATTGAATGCGCTTTTACCCTATTTCAACCCAACTTATTTTTCTCTATGCGGTTGTCAAAACACGCCATATTTTTTGCACCGATTAAAGGTTTCAAATGTCAGAAAAACTTTTAATTTATTTAATTTTGAATATTAAGTTATTGAATCATCATCATCATCATCGTCATCATTCAAACAACAAAGAAAGCTCTGTATTACTTGCTTTAAAACATAGCATAGTTAGATCAATACTAAAGATGAAATATTGAAGAGTCAATATTTGTTGAACAGTCGATACCGCACAATTAGAATGAATAGTGAAGGGTCATAAGTTGCATGAGCATCAAAGAATTAATGGACAGGCAGTTTGTCTCTTGAAGGAGAAAGGTCTTTCATAGTGAAGTGCGATAACCAAGTCTCCGAACAAAAATATTTTCAATTTGATTTATATTTTTATTTTATCTATAAATATATGATTTTTGTTTGACATACATCAATATCCATTTTGTAACTATTAAATGCTGTGGATATATATCTATAGATGATGTAGGGAGTTGATTATGGGCAATTTAGTATTTTAACGTTTATATTTTTAGTTTTTGATCCCTCTAAATAATTATAATATTTAGGATCCTTTTAAATAAATACTACCTCCGGTCCTAATTATAAGACCCAATTGACTTATTTGAGGAGATTAAGGAAGTAAGTTAAATTAGTTATTTGGAATAAATAAGTCTTGTCATTCCTAAAATATCCTTACTAATTAAGTGTATTGGCTAGAACTATTATTATTAGAAGGATTATCTTGGAAAAAAATACATAAATATGAGAAACAAAATGGATTGGGGTCTTATAATTAGGACCAAATAAAAAGTCAAACATGGTCTTATATTAAAGATCGGAGGTAGTATAATTTTTTCCAGGTCCTCCCCACTAATTTTGAAGCTCGCAAGCTTCCATTGAATCGAATCAGCAGGAAGCATGCATGACTTTCATCGCTATTTTAGTGCATAATAGTTAGGGGAAAAAAAATTAGCAATGGTAATTTTTTAGTGCTAGTTCCATCACAAAATAATTAGCTGCAGAAACTAGTGACTAAAATGCTCATTGTAAACTTTAAGGGTAACCAATTCCAATTTCGCAACAAAATAACTGATGACAAATTGATAGATGTGGCTAATTTAAAATTTATGTGAGTTTATAATTAAATGATACTCCTTCGATCCTAAATATAAGACCTTTTTTGTAGTGTAAATTATAATATAAAAGGGGTCTTATATTTGGAACCAGAGGAATAATATTTTAAAAATAGGACATATAGTCAAACAACTTGACATGGTTAATATGAGAAACTTGATATAAGTATTCTCCATAATAAAATTAACGGCATCTAATTTCATAGAAATTCAACTTTGCATGGTTTAAGTGTTAGTACTTGAACCTCACATATTGTCAATTATAGAGTTTCATGTTCTTCTTAAATCTCACTCTCTCCAGTTCTATTTAATTTATATGCTCTTAATTTTTGAATTGAATTAATCCTTTTTCATAAGATCGAGTTTGAGGTTATTTGAATGTTGAATGTTTTTTTACCCTAATTCACCCCTACTTATTTTTCCTCTACGTAGTGGTTGTCAAAACACGTCTTATTTCTTGCGCGGTTAAAGATTTCACATATCAGAAATTATGATAGGTGGGAAAATTAGTGAGGAGGACCTAAGAAAAAATTATATTTATTTAACAGGATCCTAAAAATTATAATTATTTAGAGGATCAAAAACCAAAAATATAACTATTAAAATACTAAATCTATAAATATATATCCACAGCATTTAACAGTTACAAAATGGAGATTGATGTATGTCAGACAAAAATCATGTATTTATAGATAAAATAAAAATATAAATCAAATTGAAAATGTTTTTGTTCGGAGACTTGGTTATCACATTTCACTATGAAAGACCTTTATGCTTCACGAGACTAACTGCCTTTCCATTCTTTGATTCTCATGCAACTTATGACCCTTCACTATGCAATCTAATTGTGCAGTATCGATTGTTCAACAACTTAGTATTATCTAGCTATGCTCTGCTTTAAAGTAAGCAATACAGAGCTTTCTTTTGTTGTTTGAATGATGATGATGATGATGATAATTCAATAACTTAATATTCGAAATTAAATAAATTAAATTTTTTTCTGATAAGAAAGGAAGACAAAATACAAATAATGAGGACTCATAGGACTCAAAGCAGTAGCCGCCATCCTTATGAGGGGTAGAAGCCAGGACCCCCCCCCCCCAAAAAAAAAAAAAAAAGAGATGAGTTCGCAAGCTTTCATTGAATCGAATCAATGACAAGCATGACTTTCCATTGCTAAATTATTTTGTTTATTTTGTGGCAAAGGCTACTTACAATTACAAAAGTCAGCTTGCTATCTCTTTATTGTCATGTTGATTCTCCTCTAAGTGTTTTTGTGTGATGCCGAGAATGACTGTGTCAGCAACCTCTTCTTCACTTGCGAATGATTTGGAGAGTCCAACATGTTTTATTACATTCTTAATTATAAGCATAACAAAGTCAAAA
Organism: Neltuma alba; assembly: GCF_004799145.2. Lineage (NCBI taxonomy): Eukaryota > Viridiplantae > Streptophyta > Magnoliopsida > Fabales > Fabaceae > Neltuma > Neltuma alba. Next base: position 29,329 of record NW_021633221.1, read on the forward strand.
GAAATGTTTCGTGTTCTATTAGGGTTGCTGCAATTGCTTATCATATATATGTGGAAAGAGAGAGATTCTGAAGTGTTTGGTCATACCAAGTTCTCCCATTTCCAAATTGTGATGAAGATAAATGCTGAAGTTAGTGTGAAAGTGAGATCTTGCCTTCCAAAGAAAGTGAGACAAGTAGATTTGGATGATTATAGAGTCTGCATCATTGCGTAGAATCCATCTTCCTTTGTATTGTAAATATGTTTTATGTTTTTGTCACCAATAATGACTTTGGAATGGGTATTTATGAACTCCTCTTAGAAGGTGGCCTAAATTTATTTTCCTCTCCATTTGTGTATATGTAGTTGTTCTGGTTTTATGGAATGAATTAACATTTGCGTGCAAAAGAAAAAAGAAATTTATTACTATAAATGATTTATTTTTACTCAGACAAAATGGATTAATAATATCTGGCTTCTCAGTTTCATAGATATCTATTTGGGCACTCCATAGAAATTCATCGGAGTTGTCACCATTACACAGTCCCTTTATGCAGTACGCGCAATATAGTGAGATTAGAGAAACACGTAGGAGACAAAGGTCTTGTAGTCTAGTGGCATAAAAAGTGGAGAATTTTGAAATTTGTTGAGATAAATAGATACAAGTCATTGTTAGCATGGGAGAAATAAAAAAGACTGGAACCATAAAGATAGAGTTACTATTTATCCTGGGAAATTTCTCGTTGGCACCATTCATTCAATTGCGTTCTATCGTTGTCTGATTATTCAAAGTTAAAAGTGTGTATAAATTCTGAATCAGTCGTTCATAATTAACTTTGGCGACCTCTCAAAATTTAAAATGAATTTCTTAGATTGATCTCACCATGCTCTGTTTTAAGGCATGTAAAACAGAGCTTTCTTTTGTATTTAATAACAACAATTTAGTATGAGGAATTTATCCACTCCAACATAATAATGCTAATATCTCTTGCAAACATTTTTGTGAGATGCAGAGTATTCTCATGATAACCACATGCATGAAGTCCACATCTTTTAATCACCCAAAAACAGAAAAACATGAAGTATGAAAATGAAATCCAAGCTAAAATCCAAAATGTTTATTTTTAGCTGCAATCATATCCCAGCACTGGTTTTGCCTTGCTAAAATCTCTTGGCGTTCTTTTAAAAGCTGAGTATGATTTGCCATTACATTTGCATGCTCTTGCAGCGCAGCATCCAAGTCGTTTTGAACCAATTCTACCACTTGAGCTGCCTCAACCTCTTGATTGCGTGTAGCAGCAAGCATTGTCTCATTGGTCTTGAGATCATTGTCCAAACCCTTTAGAATTTCTCGGATGCCATCAACTTCAGACACATCTCTATTTAAAACCTTAGTCTTAATAGATTCAAGCCAGTCCTTGTCAAAACCAAGAAGACAAGCATCCTTTAATTTCTCTCCCAACAACCTCTTGTCCGCCTCAGTGATTGTGAAGGGTGTTCTGGTGGTTAGAATGTTGAGTATATCAATCAATACCCTATAGGATATGCACAGCATTTGGGTGCTTCGATCATTTGGAGACAGACACAGCTGTGGGTGAGTCTTGAGTGCCTCTACCAATAAGGAAGTCTCAGAACCCTCCAATTTCATCATCTCAACTATCTCTTGCACCGCAGCCTGATTAATATCTGAGTACTTTGTCGCATCATGATGCTCAATAGGGCCTAATAAACCATCATATTATTAGTAAATGAGTATGACAAGATCAGATATGAAGAATGAAAAGTACTCAAAGGAAAGAATATGCAAGTACCTCTAGAACATGACGGCTCTTGTTCCATCTGCCTAAGGTTGCTTGGATAAACAGTCACATGCCCACTTGAATTTGGTTGGCCATCATGGGAAGCCATATTTGCATTGGATTCATCTTGAATCACGTTTCTTTCATTGAAGTCCTTGTCATTACTAACTCCCTCGTGTCGAATGGTTGGCTGTGGAATGGGCACAATATTACTAATGATAGCGGCATGAGACTTATCAGAAACTTGAATATCATCTGCAACATCATGAGTTCGCTGGTTAGTTGTTAAGAAACCGTTTTGTCTATTTCTTTCTAAACCAATGAAGCAATGATAGAATGAAAACTATCTAAAAATCAATTGAGAAAGACGACAACCAATAACATACGAATAAATGATTGAGGATATGTCACTAAAAGAAGAGTACAAGGAAACGTAACTCACCATCAGTAGGCTTGCAGAGTGAAGCTTTTGAAGATTTAGTATTCGGTGGCAAGATTGCTTTAAAAGTTTGCTCACTCAAAATAGTTGTTGTGCATGGCACAAATGGGTCTCCTGTGAAGATATGTGTATGGATAATATAGTTATTATCAAATGATCTCAGGATAAAAGATTTCGTTTATATATAAAAAAACAATTGAGTATCATACCATGAATAGAAGTCTCAGGCTTTTCTTTTAGGAAAGAGCTCTTTGTTTTATGTCACTTTGATGACTCCGGGTAGTTATCAAGGCACCTGCAAAGCCCAAAATAAGTAACCAATGTAATACTAATAAGACAAAACACAAACATGTTACCTTTTCTTTTCTCTTCCTCTTCCTCATGAGATTGTATATCATGTTTTGTCGTTTCTTCTTTTAACTGTGGCTCCATCATGATTGTTTCTTTTTTCATTTCTTTGTTGCGTGACTCGTCCTATGCGAAGATAAATACGAAAGAGGCATAAGTTCTAATATGTAGTATAAATATATGTATTGGTATTAGAAATAACAATAAGTCACATTTGAGTATAGATTCTATAATGCTACGTTTCTTCTTCATATTACTTTCATTAGTTCCAACTAAATCAATTAGATGATAGTTGTTTTAATTTTCTTTTGAATTTGGGCCTTGAGGAATACTTGAATACCATTAATTTTTTTTATTAACCCTCATCAAACTAAATGGTTAGTACTTATTTTTTAGGCTACTTCTTATGTACCACCCGATGTACCTTTGTAAGGTTCTGTGAGCCCAATTTGGATTGTTGTAGATCAATCATGATTCTTTCATTTCTCGCCACTTTGTCCACCAGCTCATCCTATGTGAAAGACAAATATATAAAAGGCAAAAGTTCAAACAAGCTATAGTATGAACAAAGAATAATAATCCACAGGTAAAGGAAAATAATAATATCACTTTTGAAGATGCAATTTGTGAATGCTAGTTTTGTTTAGAGTAATTGGATATTCCTTTCGTAGACATTCTCTGAAGTAGTATCTTTCTTTACTTTCATTGTTAGAAAGAAATTTTTTCCTGTACCTCAATAAATATATTATCAAGGGAAAATCATAGAGAAATCCCGCCAAGCAACATAATTACTTATAAATCCTATTTATGTGTAATCCTTTGTATTAAAAAGAAATATTTCATCTTTATCTGTTTGTTTACTGTTTTATATAAAAAAGAATAAGTATAACTTTGCCGCAATTTTCTTGATCAACACCCTAATAAATAGAGATAGATGGATAGATAAAGAGATAAGATAAAACATGCTGATTGTCCTATTACATTTGAATCAGATGATAAATTTGTCATCTTTGGCTTCTGAAAAATAGTACTCTCTCTGACAATTTCCTTTGCATCTTCCTTAGTACCCTAACCAACACCACATGATATAAAGGTTTAGCTATGTGTTTGCAGTTTTCTTCAGTTTTCAAATATGACATCAAATTCAAATTTTTATGCCAACATCTAGAGTAAAAAATCATGGTTCGCTTCAAGATAACTTTGAAACAGAGAAATAGAAAGAAAATGAATATACTGTACTAGTGAATGGCGGAATATGATTAAAGCTTGTAGATACAATCATGCTGGTGACAAGAGAAAGTAATAAAATGCCATTAACAAAAACAATATATGTATAGCAGTGAAATGAATATACTCTTGTGAAGTTTGAGGAACCAGTTGCGGTTTGTTGTAGTTCTAAGGCTTGTCTTCCATTTGAATGGGAAAAAAGATTCTGCTCCGCTGTCTCTTCCCAAACTCTAGAATCTTCATTTTTACGGTCATCAGAAAATTGAGTAGTTGTAGTTTCTGCTAGTACATAATAATTTTCAATTTGAATTAATGGCTGACTTCTTTGAATGCATACCATAAAAAGAAAATTTGGAACAATCAGGTACTATGGAAGATTTTTCCAGTTTCTTATATTAAAATCCGAATAATGTACTTTTCATATGTATGTGTGAATATATTTAAATAATATTTTTGTTCTTTTTGTGCATTAGGTTACCTATATCAACTCTTAGATTACCACTTCCACTTGAGATGATGGCATGGCCAAGGGATTTAAACGTCATTTTGAATATTTCTTCCAAAATTAATAAAGCAATATAGTGTTAAAATGAAAACAAACCAAAATATAATTGGACAGCAAATAAAGATGTACAATGGGTAGAATCACTGATGAGGGATAGACTAGAGTCTTCTGCAAGTTCAGTGACACTTCTTGTAGCAAGATTTGCTTCTGCTATATATGAATAAAACTTGAATGAAATGTCACTATAAGATGACAACAAAAAAAACTCACCATTGGAAGGCTTGGGGAGAACGGTTGAAAGACTTTGATTGAGGCTTGTTGAAGCTTTTGTTGACATAGGACTCAATGGCAAGATTGCCTCAGAAGTTTGGTCGCTTGAAACAATTGTTACAGGTGGCACAGCTGGGTCATCTATGAAAAAATGATTATTATATCAAAACAAATGATGAAATACCTCATTGAAAGAAAGAAACAAGTACCATGAATAGAGGTTTTGGACTCCTCCTTTGATAAAAAATTGCTAGACTTCATGCCACTTATTCGAGGGCGTCGAGACGTTATCAAGCTCTCTGTAAAATCGAAAATAAATAACCAATATTTTCTACAAAACTAACACATCAATATTTTACCTTCCTCTTCCTCTTCTTCTTCAAAAATTTTGGCACTTGCATGAGTGTTGTCTCTTGTAGGAAGAACAGCGAAGATGGGGCTTGTATGAAATGGCGCCTTGTATTAGAAACCAGTGGCCATATAAAACAATGATCATAAATTAGTGTATTTGCTTTCTTTGTACTCTATCCAACACCCCAATATATAAAAAGAAGCTTTACGGAGATTGGCTAACAAATAAGTCATAAAAGAATTTTGAATCCAATGATAAAAAGAAGCTTTACTTAGTTCATGTCAAATTCATTAAAAATTTGGAACACACACACTATATTTGTGTGTTAGAGTTTATTGTTGGCATCTTAAATATCCACTTCAAATTATATGTTTTTCTTCTAGCAACTAAACTTTTTAGAAAAAATATAATTGGGTTCATGTCACAACTTTAAAGCACGGAAAGAAAACTATAGTGTAATAGAGACAAATAAAGAATAAAACTCTATAAATAAAAGACAATTAGTCTCAGTTTTGGCGGTACTTCTCTTAAATCAGTTCTAATTATTCTGCATGAAAAAGAATTAATTTTTTAGCTGATATTTAGTAGTAATTATAACATTTGAATTTTGAATACTGGTTAACTAAGACCCAAAAGTTGAAAAATATAGTGAATTTAGGACCAAAAGTTTGAATAAGAGAAAACATAGAGCAAAGTTATAATGATAAAAAAACGCCCAAAAATTAGAGAGAAGTCTCGAAAGGTAGAGAAAAGATTTTCAAAGCATGTTTGAGGTTTAGGGACATTATTTAAATACTAAATTATATATTTGGTTCTTGAATTTTATACAAGATTTCAATTTGATTCTTTAGCTTTAAAAAGTATATTTTTTATTCTTCAATCCTAAAATTGTTGGGCTTAGATGATGATTTTTTTTGTAACAATCATTGTTATTTCAAAAATTAATATGTTAATATTTCAGAATGTTTTATCAACATTTAAGATCTTAATATTCTTTTTTGTTAACAAGTTTAGGTTTAAATGACTAAAAAATATATATTTTAAAGTTATGGGACCACATTAAAACCCTGTATAAAGTGAAAGGACTAAATGGATACCTTATCCTTATTTAAAATTTGAATGTCTAAAAAATGAATTATATATATATGAGAATTTAAGGAAATAAAAGAAAAATAATTATTAAAATTATTTAAGGCCGAGGAAAATTTTGAAAAATATTATGAAATATTATATTGATAATTTAGAAATATTGTGAAGGGGCTTATATTTTACAAAAATGACTTAATAATTTTAAAGCTAATTTATGGGAGATAAGGGCCCTTTTCCGGAAAATTGAAGTGAAAATAGTTAGAGGCTAATATTCAGCCTTAAAATTTTAGAAAAATTATTTTAGGAGCTGGAGAAGCTAATTAAAAAAAAATCTTCATAAAAAGTGTCCCAGACTAAATTTCGGAATTTACTGGAAAAGTTTAGTACTGATTAGTGATGGGTATAATGCCAATTTCACTTTCTCAAGCCTAAAAAGGAAATTGGGCCAATGCATTGTCCAATTTAAAAAGTATTGTACGTGGTGCGCCAAGTCCAAAAAGAAGAGCATCAGATTTGTTGGGTTGGAATTCATGAAATGCCAAGGAGTAAGCTTGTGTAGTAAGCTTGCAAGGAGTAAGTTAAACATGTGTGTGTGTGTGTGTGTGTGTGTGTGTCCTCTATTTAAACCACTCTAGTTAAAGTTCATTTTCGCCCTTGCAACAGCAGAGAGAGAGAGAGAGAGAGGGAGAGGGAGGGCTGAGGGAAGGTGAAGAAGTGATCGAAGAAGAAGGAAAGTTCTCCCCTCACATGCAACTGAACGTTTAGACCAAGGTAAGGACCTTAAACCTTATTCCATCAATATTTTTTTCCAGTGGCTGTGTGTTGTGCAAATAGATGAGAGGTTTAAATCTGGTTTTCAAAGAGAGAAAGAGAGGGATGCATGCATTAAGCTATAAAAATCATATCCAGATGATGGATGGGGGTTGATTTTATTCCTGGCATGTTGATTTGTGTGAGAAGAAGTGGATTTTTGAATCTGGAGTTTCTGTTTCAGGGGAGTATTTATTCAACTTCTCTTACGGAGCTGAAATCTGGAATTCAGAAGCTGACTTTTTCCCACTGTTATAATGTTTAATTGTGTACTAAGTTTATAATTAAGTGGGAACTAAAATATAGCAAACACCTAAAGCCCTCAAGGTGAAATATGGACGAAGTGAAGTGACTAAACCAAGTTTTATTCTCTTCCCTTGTTCGGTCAAAGTAACTGGAACATCTTAAAATGTCAAGGGAAGGCACCCTTAGGGTGTGTTTGGTATGAGGGATTTGGAGGGGAGGGGAGGGAAGGGGAAGGATTTTAATCATTTCCCCTTGTTTGGCAACACACAAATTTTAGGAGGGGAGGTAAAATTTTAAAAAATTTTCCCTCCCCTCTCCTCCTTAACCTTCCCTCGAAAATTAAAAGGATTTGGAGGGAAAGGGTAATATTTTGCCATGTTGTGACTATTATGCCCATATCTTAAATAAAATAAGGGCACAATTATCCATATTAAAATATTTTTTCCTCTCCTCCCCTCATGAATCAAATAAGGTAATATTAAAACTCCTCTCCTCCCCTCCTTTTTTATAAATCCAAACAAGATAGTATAAAAATCCTTTCACTTTCCTCCCCTCCCCTTCTTCTCATTGAGCCAAACAAACCGTAAAAGTGGAGGAACTACACATGTAAAGGGTCTAGTGGCTCTTGTATAGTGATTATGGGCAATTGGAACATCATATCATTATTAGTTTTGTGAACTTTAATTCTTATCCCCTGTTTGGACAGCACCCTTTAGATTTTTATTGAATTAAAAATTTTGTCACTGAGAGGTTTAAATGTTACTGTTTTGATATGTTATAACACGGAACGAGTGTTCTAAATTCCCGTACGTCCTGCACCTAAGGCATATTTAAAGGCCCCTAGCTTGTGTTTGGTGGCTCTTTTAAAGTGTTTGGCAACAAGAGGATTAAAGTTTACAAGTCTATCTATTAAGCCCTGTTTTTTGATAGCATAGTTTTAGTAAGAGGAAGTCAAGTTTTGGTTAAATTTCAATATGATAATGAGCTTAATAGAGACCTTGGTGTAGTAGCAAGTCTCTAGCATAAGTTTGGGGCTGTTAAACACACAATTAAATTTGCAAGGCCGCCTTGTTCGGCCTGCATGCTTGAGAGAGATAAAGATGAACATTGATTAAGTTATGCAATGGTTTCAGATGTCGTACAATAGTATTGGGGGGAGTTAAGAATTAGTTAGAGCATTAAGCTTTTTCAAGAGCTAAATTTAGAGTTTGAACCACTATTTTTGGAGCTATATTGCATTAATTATGAATTTTTAAAGTATTTTAGAAAATCTCATCCCAACAATTGGAAAGCATTAGCAATAGAACCTATAGTGTTTTGGGGAAAAATTTTTTAATTGTTGGACTTTTGGGGATTCTAAGGGGTCATGAGTAGTTCTTAAATGGCTAAACATCTTTAATTAGTGAACCTAAATAAGGTTTGATGGTAACTTTATGTTGGATTTTGGGTTTGGATCTACTCTTGATGGGCTGGACTATTTGATTGGATATTAAGAGAATATACCGGTCAAATATCCAAGCAAGATTATAATATGTTTGACTTGGTTAAACATCTTAAATCTAATATAATCGATTACAATATAAATTTAATTATTTATATTGTATAGATTAAATATATATTAGATATATATATTTAGAATTGATTGTGATTGATTCTAGATTTGAATTCAAAAATCATAATATTATAAGTCAAAGATATATTTGAATATCCAAATTCAAATTCAAACTAATGGGCTCAGTGAATATTTTGACTTCCCAAAATACCCCTAACCAAAGCTATAAATAGATGTCTCTACCTATCAGTTCAATTCATTTCAGTAGTTGAACTTTCCTACTATCTCTCTCTCTATTATTCTTTCTTGCAAAGAGATGCTCTGTTACACACTCAAAACTTAGACTTTTATAGTTACCTTATAGCGTGAGCTCAAAGAATCCGACCGGACTCAACCTAAGATCCAACCCAGTATGTTTTATGATCCATTCTTAATTTTATCTTAAACTTTATTTATTTCCTTTGTTAAAAGAAATATTATTATTTACTAAATATTATTATTTTTATCTTACACAGTTTTACGCTCTAAGAATATGCCGGATGATTGGAGGAGAAGTATTTTAGTTCCTATTTACAAGAATAAAGGAGACATTCAAAACTGTGCAAACTACAGAGGGATAAAATTTATGAGTCATACAATAAAGTTGTGGGAAAAAGTGATAGAATATAGGTTGAGGCTGGAGACTTCTATTTCGGAAAACCAATTTGGATTTATGTCAGGGAGATTCACATCGGAAGCAATCTATTTACTAAGGGGGTTAATGGAAAGATATAGAAGTAAAAGAAGGGACTTACATATGGTTTTTATTAACCTGGAAAAGGCTTATGATCGTGTGCCAAGAGAAGTAATGTGGAAGGCTTTAGAAAAGAAAGGTGCATGGGTTGCTTAATTCAAAGCCATACAAGATATGTATGAGAGGGTAACTACCAGTGTAAGGACGCCTAGAGGTGAGACAAAGGACTTCCCTATTAAGATTGGCCTACATCAGGGATCCTCTTTGAGTCCGTACTTGTTCAATATTGTTCTAGATGTTCTAACTGAACCTATTCAAGAAAGAATCCCTAAGTCCATGCATTTTGCAAATGATATAGTTCTCATGGTGGAATCAAAAGAAGAGATTAACACTAGATTGGAGTTATGAAGAAGGATTTTGAAGTCGAAAGGTTTCCGCTTGAGCAGGAATAAAACAGAATATATGCATTGTGATTTTGGAGGCAGGCAAGGCAATAGGGATTTAGAGGTGAAGATAGGGGAATCATTCCTCAAGTATCAAAGTTTAAATACCTAGGATACATTATACAAGAGGATAGGGAAATTGATGGAGACGTTCTCATAGAATATAAGCTGGCTGGTTAAAGTGGAGGAAAGCTATCGGAGTTATTTGCGATAAGAAGGTACCTGAGAAACTTAAAGGAAAATTTTATCGGACTGCTATAAGACCAGCTATTTTGTACGGTAGTGAATGTTGGGCAATAAAGGGAAAACAAGAGCACAAAGTCGAGGTAGCAGAAATGAGGATGTTGAGATGAATGTATGGTCATACAAGAAAAGATAGGATTCGAAATGAAAATATCAGGGCAAGAGTCGGTGTGGCACCTATCCAAAAAAAAATGATTAAAATCGCTTAAGATGGTTTGGACATATGAAGAGAAGGCCCTTGGAGGCCCCGGTGAGGAGGGTGGATCAAACAAGATGGAGTCCCATAAAAAGAGGCAGAGGAAGACCGAGAAGAACACTTAATGAGGTCATTGAATGAGACCTAGTCAACAACATATCTAAGGACTGGGTTGTTGACAGAGCACGATAGCGTCGTGTGATTCATGTAGCCGACCCCACCTAGTGGGATAAGGCTTGTTGTTGTTGTTGTTGTACTAATTTTTTTTATTTCAGATTCTCAACCCACTCCTTAATAAAATTAAAATAAATTCTTAAAGGTTTGCCACCTTATAAAATTAGAACCAAATAATGTAATCAAAAATCAATCTGTTGTCTTTTTGGTATTTTTAAAATAGCATGCTTATCAATGGAATTATATATTGTTTCTTCAATACCCTGTCCAAAACCACAAGTTTTTTTTTCCCAGTTTATGTAAAATTCATTATGCAGTTGGAATACACACACTTGCGTGTACCCGCTCGCGGGTATATTGTCAGCATTTTAAATATGATCTTCAAACTCTGTTTTTCTCATAAAAAGGATAGAATTTTTTGACCATGGCCACAAAATTAAAACAATCAAGCATACATATAATCATTGATGGGGACCTATGGAGAAGCAGTAAAATGATGCCATTAGCAATCAAAATCATACCTCAGTGAGGGATTGTTGTGTTGCTTCTCCCGTATTTAAAGATTGTTCGGTATTGAGATGAGAAGAAAACTTTTCTTCTGCTTTTTCTTCAACTTGAGAACATATTGTTTCAATGCCTACTTGAAGCCGGACAGATGAAATTTCTGAAAATAGGATTTTTAATGTTATAATGAAACTCATATATAATAATTTTCAAGTTTGTAGAGAATAAATACTTTTCTGAATGCATACCATAAAAAGAAAAATTGGGACAATCATCCATTTTTGTGTTATCATCTCCTTTCAAAGTTTGAAAATCTATCCCATAGCAGAGACTACCAAGGTTGGGAAGATCTATGAGCTCCAATTGACTTAGTTGTGGAAGCACATCCTTCATGGCCATCTCTTTCATCTCTCCTTGTCTTACCATTACATGCTCAAGTTCATTGGCTCTACTTATCTTCAAAGATCCTAGTTTTGGAAGGATACCAGAAATAGTGATAGAGAACAAGTACCTCAATTTGTCACAATCATTGACAGAGACTTGTTCTAAGTCGGGAAAGCATGCTTCATGGCACAAATGATGATCGTCATTTGTTTCATAATCTTCTTCAACAATGTGAACTAATTCTTCACATTCTGATATACCTAGCTTCTGCAACATTGGTAGGCTTCTCACCATACATGCAGGGAAGATAACTTTGAGCTTTTTGCATCCACGAATGGATAGCTCCTGAAGACTATGGAAGTATATAATATGTTTAGGCCCCACACATATATTCACCAATTCACTTAAATTTTGCAACTCCAACTTTTGCAAACTTGATGTCAATCGTTCAAGTCCATCCCCATTTTGTTCTGTGTTCACTTGTGTCAAATCAACAATTTCTTTTATTTTGGAGTCCCTAACTACTAGAGTTTTTGAAATTTGGCCGCACGTCTCCATTTCCTACAAATTCCATAAAAGATAAATCAATTCCAAATTTATTTTTATAACAAAAAGAACTTTAAAATGGGCAGTCCAATTTGAACAAAATCATGGTGAAGTTTACGGTGACTGAAACTACTAAATAAAAATTCATAAGAAACAAATAAATTTGGATTTTACATATAAATGTTATTTTTTCACACATGTATGTCTGAAAACCAAAAATAAAAAGCCCTTATAGTTTACGAAAATAGAGAATTAGTGAGGTAATATTATTACTTTCTGCTTCTTTAAGAGAACATATGAATGATGTAGTGAGAAATATTATTAAAATATATAACTTCTTAGTTGGGGGAACATATTAATAGTAGTAAGAGAAGTTGAACAGAATCATACCTTTGTTTCCTGTTGTTTTGCATGCCAACAAAATAAAAATTCTTTGAAAGGTCTTATAAACTCTGAAAACGCATCCAAAACAATAGATGACACTGGAGATAACCCTCTCAAATAGTAGTTTTCGGGGCAAATGCTAATGAGTTCTGGCACTTTCATAATTGAAAGATCTTTCAAAGTAGGGAAGTCCATGTGAATTTTGATACTCCCATTATGATGAGTTATATTGTCTTCATGTTGGCTTCTTCCAAATACATATTTCAACAAAGGAGCCCCATCGATCTCCAAAGACTCCAAATATGCAGGGCATCTGAAAGCATATGCTGGGAGTAAATATTCCAATGCGGTGCAGTCTGAAACTCGTAACATTTTCAACTTTGGAAAAATGGAATAATTGTAGTTCATGTGAGTTCCAGCATCTGCCTCATCTTCTACAATGCACTTCAGTTTATGACATTCTATAATTGTCAAATCTTCCAACAAAATTGTTGAGGCAAGGGATAGAGTTGACAAAGATATTAGGTTGCAACATCCGCATAGTTTTACTTTTCTAACATTCTCCAATGATTGCGCCAACAAGATTTGAGATGCATGGAAAGGAGGAACTCTACCTGTAGATGAATTTAATTCCTACAAACACAAATCTTTAAAAAGTTATATCTATCGCCAACAGAATAAATCACTCTTATTTTAAAATAAACAATATGCAAGATTGGAATATATAATAATACATAATAAATCAAAGATATTTTTAACATAAGAACAATTAGTAAAACAAATTTTTTATGTAGTCATATCATGTACAACAAATAATGTCAGAGCAAATAAAAACTCGATTCAACTCTTTATAAGCTCCCTTATGCTCCATTTCATTTGATAATTTGTTAATAAAAAAACTACGTAAAATGTTTATAATGGAAAAAACTCTTTTCAATTTAAAATGATTATTGCCTTTGTGTGTGTTATTCCGTCCGACATATGGATAAAGATCGGAATCTGTAAAAGATTTGCAATTTGACCCAAATGCTTTATTTAATATTAACTTGGTCCATACAATTTCATTAAATAAATAATTAAATTATCCACATACCTAAGTATGGGAGTGGTTAAAAAAAGAACACAGCACATTAACTGAAATTGTATTGATGTCAATAAGGCACTCAAAGCTTGAGATATATTTTAACTGACATTTTGAATCATTAAGACCGAATTAATGCTGATTAAAACACCAAACGGGTTGAAACTTTGAGTAATAAAAGTTTCATTTTCCCAAATATATATATATGAAGCTAAATGACATAATTTTACGTGTTAATTTGCATAATCCATTCATAACCTGTTTTTATTCGAAGTCTTTATTGGTAACCATATATTAATATCACCCTTGTTAGGCAACAATTAATTCAATATTGTTTATAAACAATTATCTAAAAGTCAAAAGCTGAATTGAGCGGGAAAAAAACGCTCAACATATAAAGACAGTCATAAATACTTCATATGTACAACAGTTAAAGAGAGTGTACCTCTGTGGTTGTCAGATTCACGATGTCAGAATCATCGAAAGATTTAATGCCGCAATTCCACATCACAACATTCTGAAGAGATGACAGATCCATCTTATAATTCTTGGCGCAAATGCTTTTGATCTTTGGCGCAGCTTTGATGGAGAGGGTCTCCAAAGCAGGGAGCTCGAAATGCTGCTCTTCATTTTGCTGATCTTGCTGGTAGTTCCCAACAACATAGTTTAGTTCAGGAACTTTCCTAATAGTCAAATACTTCAATTTTTGAAGACCACCAGATATTGATGATTGAAATACAAATTCCAATTCCTTGCAATCATCGATTACCAGATTCTTTAGTGCTGGGAAAATGGAAGAGTAATTATTATTATCAACTTGAGCATCTCCCTCATGTGTTGTGATGCACTTCAGTTTATGACATTTAGCGATTGACAAACTTTCCAACGAAATTGTCGAGGCCGCAATGGAGAGAGTTGACAGTGATATTAAGTTCCCACATCTCTCAAGTTTTATTCCCCTTAAATTCTTCAATGATTGCACCAAAAGGCTTCGAGCTGCAAGGAAAGGAGGAACTCCTTCTGTGCATGCATCTAATTCCTACAAACACATATCAATGCATAATAAATCAAGAAAATAAATCATTCTTATTCCAAAAGAAACAATACGTAAAATTTGAATACAATAATACAAATACAATAATAATATTTTTTCAAAATATTTTATACAACAACAATCAGTAAAATAGATCATTCTTACACGGAAACAAACTATAAGTAAAATTTTTATATGCAGTAATGTACAGCAAATTAAATAATATCAAAGCATAACAATAAATCAAAACAGTGATAACTATGAGTCTTCATAAAGTGTCAATGTACATCAATTTACATCAATTTAACCGGAAAGTAGAGTATTTTGATACCTTAATTATTCCCAAAAGTAAATTCTTATATCTCTCATAGTCTTTATGTTCTCTCTTTTCTTGAATCTATATGAATCTATTGTGAATTATGTTGCTTATCTCATTCTATTCTAAATTTCTATCTAATATCTTAATATTATAATGATTGTTAATTAATATATGTTTCACTTCACAATGACAATATGATCAGCGTATTTATAAATTAATATTTGTTGTGTAATATGTTCATTCTTAAATGTTTGTCTTTGTCACCGCGTTTATGAAAATATTTTGGTTAATATTAATAAATGACAAATAATTAATAAAGGTTTGGTTAATATAATAAAAAATTAATAATTGATAGATATAAAATGACATTCAAGATACTTCTATACAAACATTTTTTTAACCAAAGAATCTCCTATAAATATTAATTATATAAAGGACTGTGAATTTTAAAAATATCAAGTATGGACCAAACTCCTTGGTTGGAATCAAAAGTTTTGTTGTTGAGATGATTTTCTCACTAGTTGACTTTAATTTTTCTAATGCTGCTATTTTCACTGTTTTCAATTTTTATCTTTTTCTACTTTACTACTCTTTTTAATGCTTTCAATACAAAAGAAACTAAGTGAGTGTTGAAAACATCGAAGTTGGTAATTGGGGGAAAAAAGAAATTTAGGTATTAAAAAAATTGAAAATATGAATATTGAAAATATTAAAAACAAGAATTGAAGTGGTTAAATTTATGCACTTAAAAAAAGAATATAGAAAATAATCAATACAGAACATTTAATTCTGACCAATGATCTTAATCCTTTTGTGAAACTTTTAAAATTCATGGTCATTAACAAAAAAAATTTATAAAGTGTGCTTTTACTTTGACACCTAAGATATACACACGCACACGGTTAAATTTTTAAGTGATATTTGTTGACACGCATGAAATCTAGAAAACTAGCACATCATGTAGTCAATTTTCATCTGACTATATTTTTACACTCTCTTCATCCAGCTATAATTTAAAGAAATTTGGAAAATTAAGTATCAATCACGCACGCAAAAAAATTTTATGAAGTGTTTTCAAACCTCATTTTTTTTAAATTTCACTTTTGCGTAAGTATATCAATAGAGAACAAACAACATCAAGACAAAAAGAGAGCATTACTCAGGGCTTTGCCCTTTTATGTCACCAAGTAAAAAAAAAAACAGAGAGCATTACCTTTGTGGTATTCAAATTCAGTTGTGCTTTGTCTGAACAAAATGTGGTAGAGATGGTGACATCGTTTTATAATTCATGGGACCAATGCTGATGAATTTTGGTACGTCTTCAAAACAGAGGGCCTCCAAAGCAGGGAGACCAAAGTGCAACTCATCATTCTGATTTTGATTGGATAAACAATGCTGATGCTGGTACTTTTCAATAACATATGTTAGCTGAGGAGCATGCTTGATAGTCAAGGACTTTAAATTCTTGATTTCTATAGATATTGTAGACAGAAATAAAAATTCCAGTCCTTGCACTCTGAGATATGAAGTTTCTGTAACTTTGGGAAAATGGAACTGCAAGTGATTTGATCTTTATAATCATCATCCTCGCTTGTCACCAATTGGTTCAGCCCATCATAACCTATGATTGTCAAATCTTCCCATGATATCACTGATGCCATGGATAAGGTGCGAACAAAGTTGATACCGAATTTGAAGAGAGACATGCAAGTTCCATCTTCTTGATATGACGAACATGGAGTGCTAGTTGTCTCACAAGGATAGGAGCAGTATCAATCCATTTCTTAGATGCAAGAAATCCCTTCAAAAAGACATTGTTGTTTATGCAATCGTAATGCTCATAAGTATCTAATCTAGGAAAATAACTTAGAGGTAATGAAGATTTTTGTTGTAGTAGATGATGTGTAATTTGGTTGAAATCTAGAAAACTATCATTATACGATTATAATTTCAAGAAATTCAAGAAAGATATATCATAAACTTTTTATGTGTTGAGCATTGTTAACTATATTTCTTACAATAAAAGGCATGTGCGCATGCGCATGAATATGTTATCTATGTGGATTTTTACTGAGGAACAATTGTTATAACAAGATGTCTTGCTACAGATTCAGTCAATCATGCAAAAAACAAGTACTTTAAATTAATTTTAAATAATTTATCATACCAAGGATCACAATAAATATTTTTAACACTCATACCTCATTTATTTAATTGTAAATCATTCTTCTTTTTCAAATAATTAGCAATGTATAATTCACAAGAGGGAGACTTGAATGTAAAAAAAATCTGAACATAAATAGGGAAGTAAGCTGATCATACCTGTGGAATTCCTTCGTCAACCAATCTCCCTGTAGAAGCAGCACACCATCAGCCTCTTCACCTGTGGCCTTTGATTTAAAACAACATACTTGAGCCCAAGAAAAAGAACATGTCTTGGTGCTTAGAGGTGTGGGGTGCTGGCTGTTGCAGTGATGAAGAGATGGATTTTTCATACTCCCTAAAAACACCAACCAAACTTGCTAGTCCATAAAGTTCCATGCTTTTCAGGTTGGGGAGCATATCATTGACCTCTTGCAACTTATCAAATATATATTTCAAACTTCTCGCACCACACTATGGTTATTCTTTCCAGAGGCCATCCACTGAGAAGGATTGGCAATATTATTTCTAATTTGTCACACCACCTGATTTCAAGATATTTAAATTTTGGAAACAATGTGTCGTAGCTCTTTTGATCATTGTCACTATCACCACCAACTATTTCCCCTCTTGAACTCTTATCTTCTTCTAATGCATTCCAATTTATCACATCTCTCAATTTTCAACTCCTCTAACTGCGAAAGACTTTGAGCGGTGGATGGGAGGAAAATTGAAGTCAGGTTTGGACACCCGTTCAATTTCAAGGTCTTGAGATGACAAAGGTTATAGTGGCCATTAAATAATATATTGTTTAGTCCCATTTCAGAAAGATATAGTCCAACTAAATTGGAAAAAGCATTCTTCACATCAAAGCGATTGTTCGCAGCATCAATAAGACATTGCATGTCATGCCAAAAATCCAATTTAAGAATGATTAAGTTAGTCATGCCCTCTGTTGTTTACTAGAACAATATCAGGGATTAGATTTTTCTGTTTTGTTTCTCATAACCATCTAAGATGAGAACCTCAGCTGTTTTAGCAAGTTGCTTGAATGTTGCCTCAAAGATTAAATGCCTTAAATGTCTTGGCTTAAAGCATCTTGACAGGGGACCACATTGCTCAAAATAATCTAAAAATTCATCCTGACCATCACAAGATATTTGGTATATCTGTAATGTATGAAAAGATGCTTTATGAAAATTGTATTTTCTATTTCCTTCTCATCATACAGATTTCTCAAAAAAGTCAGCTCTCTCTAGCTTTGGGCATGCTTCAATCAGTTCAAAAGGATTACTCATATTGATATCACAATTTTCTATCCTCCCTAAGAATCTCAACTTCTCTAGCTCAAAATTTTCTCCAGGTGATTTAATAATTAAACAATGATCAAACCACAGACTCTCAAGATTTGGTAACCTTCCCAACATAGAGATGCTGTCGCATAATGCAAAATTTCCTATCTTGAGAGTTTGAATATTTTGAAATGACTGAATTGATGAAAATAGTGATGGATGGAGCTGAAATTTGATAGAGAGCTTCACTCCATAGAAACCAAACTTTGAGCTTTTTCATCTCTGTGAAGAATGTATCGTGGACTTCCAAATCCTCTAAGTCATCTAGAACCCAAAGTAAAACCTCAAGGTTTCTACCATCAAAGTATCTTGGAAAAGAATTGCTTTTCCAAAATAACATTGCAAGCCCTTTTTAGGCTGTTTAGATTCAATGACAGATTGAACATCCTTTTCTCCTATTAATAAGGCTACTTCATGAACTAAATCATGCATCTTTACACATTCCCTCCCCGCATCCAATATAAAGAAGAACCTAGGAGTTCCGCTATAGCATCAAGTACTTTTCTTCTTCTTTCATTGTAGTTATCAACTTCCCCAAAATGGTCCATTCCTACACCAATTTTGATTAAAAACTCAATAGGAATCTTAAAATCTTCAGGGAATAGGGAAGATATCAATAAGAGCTTTTTGGCTTTTTCATTTTTCAAATTATCATAGCTCAACTTCAAACCTTCATAGACCCCTTTTAAATCATCATCACAAACCTTAAATATTGGCTCACCGCTTTGCAAGTTCCTCAAGGCTTCCTTCCAAACTCTAGAAGGTCGACCTTTTAATGATCTTGCTACAGCAACAATTACAACTGGTACTCCATGGCAGTGTTCCACAATAAGTGGCAAACTCTCCAAATTAGAGGAACTACTAGTATGCTTGAGGAAAAGAGACAATGCGTCCTTATCGGTCAATGCATCTAGATGAATGTTTCTTTGGCAATCCATCTTTGTACAAATCTCTTCAATCAATGGGTGGTTATCATATAGTACAACCCTTCTTGCAGGTGGGGAGGAGGATCCCCAACTCTTTTGTGGGATCAAACTCCATCCACACATCATCTAGTACTATAAGAAGTTTTTCTTTTAATGCTTTGATTTTGGCCAATATTTTGTGATGGGGTACTTCTTCATTCCAATTCCATTCTCTAATTTCAAATCCAAATTCCTAGCAATTTCACCTCGAAGCTTTTTGAAATCTGGAAGCTTAGAGACAACAACAAGAAAGATGACTTTTTCTGAACGTGGATCCTTCTAATTCAACACCCACTTCCTTTGCCATTGAGGTTTGCCTGTTCCCCCTAAGCCTTCCAGTCCAATCATATTGTTTTCTTCATCTTCTAGTGCCTTTTTAAGTTCTTCAAATGTTGACTTACTTCCTGGCTCATCAAATGTAAGAAATTTGGTAAGCAATGGTATTTTATACCTGGAAGATCAATTG